>NC_054707.1:50265051-50445051 GCF_016097555.1 Gigantopelta aegis | reverse complement strand
TATATTACCAGTGAATGTACTTTAAAATATGTGGCGAAACGTTTTGTTAATCACGAGTAGGGGGGTCCAGACCCCACAACCCCCCTCCACCGTATCCGCACTTGCATGCGTCACAGCAATTGGCGATAATGCCAATAAGCCATTAACAAGCCAAGTCCAGCTGCCAACCAACTGTCAGAAATGTCTTATTATGATTACAAGATATATAATCACCCATGGGAGTTATCGAGGTGGCTTTGAAGCCGACTCCAGAGGATCAAAGATCACAGAGTATTTAGCATGAATTAATCCAGCTTTAATGACTTCGTCATGCTAGGCTCAGGCTGTCAACTACCAGCAGAGAGTTGGCCAACTCGACGGTTGCGTTATAATTTCCTCAACTCCCGACTAAAACTGTATCTTAACCGGACGCGTGCGATGCGAGCGAAGAGATACTATTTATATCCTAACCAGACGCAACCATAACGACAGTCACCAATTTCAACCGTTGAAATCGCCAAATAAAACTTGTCTTGATTAGTTAAAATACTTTTGTCGCTCTTGTCGCGCGAGAAAAATAGAAACAATTCCTATCGGTATTGTGTCGCGCGCTCGACTACATCAATCTGTCGTGCCGTATGCGTGCAGTAATTGAAATCAATGGTTTCTAAAAACAATCGCTCGCCTCGCTCGTGTCGTCCGCGTTCGATGGATACAACTTTAGACGGGTTAACAACTGGACAGTTGTAGAAGTCGTAACAGCAGAAGGTTGTCCACCTTTGTGCTGACAGTTGGTATCTAGCATTACTCACGTTTGTGTTCGATTCCACGGAGCGGCCTTGTGTCATCACTACCAGACCGAACAAACCGCACAGGGACAGAAACAGACAATGCATTGTGTTGATCTTCCAACTACAAAACAATAAAACAAAACTCATAACAACCGCTACTTTGAAAATGTGCATAACCCGTTTATGAGTTACGGAAAAATAAAGTTGAGATAACTTATCTACGTTTTGTGTAACAAGTTATTTTCAAGTAAGTGGTGTGCGAAATGTATTGCGCGAACGAAAAATAGGTTACGCAAAATTAGATTTGCGTGAACGACGCGCGAATGATACGATCGTTCTCGCAATTTCCAAAAGCCTGAACCAATGTTGAAAAGTATGCACAATGCACAATGGCGATACCTAGTGTGTTACACACAAGTATTAACATTCCTGAGTTTGCTGCAACTTTTAATATGTTATCGACTAACAGAGCCTTTTTAACGATTGTAATTACATATCAAATATATTTTTCTGCATAAAATGTATATTAAACGTGTTTCTGGTCGTTCTAATATTTTTACTAGGTTAAATTTCATTTTATTTCCTAAAATGTTATTTTTTCGTACGTACGAAATTATTTTAAGACAGAATCCAGTTTGGGCTTCTTACAAATATTAAGACAACCAGAAACACATTGAATATACAGACACTGATATTCTAAACAAGAAATTATATTTAATATGTAAGTTTAATCGTAGAACTATTTTATTAGTCGGAAACATCTTACAATGCAACAAACTCAGGAATGTCTCTTTAATGTCTACAAATTAGTGATATATTATTACATAAGCGGGTTTTTCTTCCCAGGTGAGAATAACCAGTTTAATAAAATTATCAACGGATTCACAACTGCATAACAAACAGAGAGGCCATTGGCGTGATCAGATTTACATAAATACAAATGTATTTTGAAACAATGCATGATTAAGTTACGGTTGGAATGATATGTCGGACGACAACACCATACCTATTCGATTTGACATTACTGATGTTCATCGTAAAGAATGATTTGAATGGATCCAATTATTTGGTACATTAGTGTGGTGTTATTGTCAGAACTGTCAGCCAGTTATAGTGCAATCAAACCTGCCTCAGTATGTCACCACATCCAGAGGATATTAACGAGTTACCAGTTGTTAAGTTTATATTCCTAGTGAAATAATTTCCAGTTGTCCAAATAAACATTATTTTACTCTTTGTTCGATGGCTATTTATCATATCCATGATAATACATCACATTGATTATAATATACATCACGACGATAGTAATGCATCGCATCGACCATAATACATCACAGCGATGATAATGCATCACAGCCATGATAAAGCATCACAGCGATGGTAAAGCATTACATCGATCATAATGCATCACAGCGGTGGTAATGCATCATATCGATGGTAATACATCACAGCGATGGTAATGCATCACATCGATGGTAATACATCACAGCGATGGTAATACATCACAGCGATGGTAATGCATCACATCGATCATAATGCATCGCACTGATAAACAGAGATTATTATACGGGCTTGTTATTATTATACTGATATTACGAAACGAGTGACAGGTTTTTTTTTTATTGCTCGAGCAAAAGCGTCACAGCTTGGTAATGAATGCATCACAACATTGGTAATGCTTCACAGCGATGGTATAGTATCACAGTTTCTTGTCAGTGACTGCTGTTGACAGTGCCAACTTGTAACAGTATACACATGCACACAGATGAAATCTTTATTAGGATTTGAAAATAGATTCACGTACAATGCGGCTAAGCATAAAGACTAGTAGTCGCGGCAGTAGCTTGAAGAGGTAGACATAGTAGGATTTGCTTGGAAATGGCGTATCTGTTTACTAATATTACGGACGAGGATAATTACTGAAGGATTATCAAAGAGATTATGTTGACTTCGAATAAATAATTAAACATGTCTAGTGAAACAATGAGGCCGACAGAGATTGAATTCGGTAGTACTGTAGATTTCAATGAACTAAGAGAGACTGGCGCTCTCATATTCTGAATTTACATACTTTCATGAAAATCTTCAATTTAAACGCAATATGAACCACACGCCAAAAGGACTGTCTTCGGTTATCTGGCATTTTAAGATGTTTTTGATTAGCCGAGCCTTTTAACGAATAAAATTACATATTATAATACATTTTCTTGTTTAAAATATCACTGTGTATTCGGAGCTATTTTAACGAATAAATAGTGGTTTATTACCAGAGTGTTTTTCGGTATCGTCAATATCATATATTAGGAATAAAAAATATAGTTATTTTACATTATTTTTATTCGTAATATATGATATTGACGATACCGAAGCACACGAGGGTAATAATCTCTTTATCATATAATCTCAAGCTTAATAGAACGTGTTTTTGTAAACTCTACACGAAACTTTAATTCCAATCCGCCAGTACTAGATATTCAAATGACGTAATAATATGTGGCGCTGTGTCTTTTTGAATGGAAATGACGTCAAACTTGAATGATGTAATTTTGGATGTCCTTACATCAAAATAAACTAGTGCATAACGGTTTTTTTTTTTTCTGAACGCTGGACAGCTTTCAGTGTAAAATTGCTATTGAAATGTTTTTACTTGATGACTATGAATGCATACGTCAATTATGGAGTGTCATCCTAGTAGGTTTGCTTTAATGTCAATAAACCTAGTGTCGTGACCTCGATTAATTTACATCTAATTTGCAAAGTTATCAAATTCTTAAAGTATGTGATCTAAAAAAATTCACATACTTTGATTGCAGTGTAAATGTAAGATATTACATGATAAAATTACATATTAATACGTTTTCTTATTAAGAAAATCAGTGTGTGTGTGTGTGTGTGTGTGTGTGTGTGTGTGTGTGTGTGTGTATTCACATCCGTTTAAACGAATGAAATTACATATTAATACATTTTCTTCTTAAGAAAATCAGTGTGTTTGTATTCACATCCGTTTAAACGAATGAAATTACATATTAATACATTTTCTTCTTAAGAAAATCAGTGTGTTTGTATTCACATCCGTTTAAACGAATGAAATTACATATTAATACATTTTCTTATTTAGAAAATCAGTGTGTTTGTATGCACATCCGTTTAAACGAATGAAATTACATATTAATACATTTTCTTCCTAAGAAAATCAGTGTGTTTGTATTCACATCCGTTTAAACGAATGAAATTACATATTAATACATTTTCTTATTTAGAAAATCAGTGTGTTTGTATGCACATCCGTTTAAACGAATGAAATTACATATTAATACATTTTCTTCTTAAGAAAATCAGTGTGTTTGTATTCACATCCGTTTAAATGAATGAAGTTACATATTAATACATTTTCTTCTTAAGAAAATCAGTGTGTTTGTATTCACATCCGTTTAAACGAATGAAATTACATATTAATACATTTTCTTATTTAGAAAATCAGTGTGTTTGTATGCACATCCGTTTAAACGAATGAAATTACATATTAATACATTTTCTTCCTAAGAAAATCAGTGTGTTTGTATTCAAATCCGTTTAAACGAATGAAATTACATATTAATACATTTTCTTATTTAGAAAATCAGTGTGTTTGTATGCACATCCGTTTAAACGAATGAAATTACATATTAATACATTTTCTTCTTAAGAAAATCAGTGTATTTGTATTCACAGCCGTTTAAACGAATGAAATTACATATTAATACATTTTCTTATTTAGAAAATCAGTGTGTTTTTATTCGGTCTATTGCTGATCGTCCTAATGTTTGATGTAGCTAAATCTTCATTTTATATCGTGGTATGTTATACTTGATGTAACCCGTGCTAAGCACGGAAACGTTTAAATGGGGTGTGATTGCCTTACAAAATACGACTGCCGTGTAAATAGCAAGTCTTCATTTGCCGGTACAATATATACGGCCACCGTATACATAGCCACTTCTATGTTAAGCGACAAAGCTAGCGGCTTCCATTGACGTTGTATTTATGGAATTCATGTTTGTACACAATAGTTTTAACGATATGTGTACGGTAGTGGAGTGGACCTGAGCACAAAAATATCCTTGCAAATTGCGGCATCGGGTAAGTAAAACGAAAGCTGTCGACAATACAAATTAAAAGACGAGACTTGGTCAGAATGATCGGAAACGGTTAAAATGGTTATATAAATATGTTTTTTCGTAGTTAGGAAATCATTTGAAGATGAACTCCAATTTCGGCTACTACAAAAAATGTGGACTACCAGAAAGGTATTGAAATATCTTGAACACGAAGGTGTAAATAGTATGCAATTGTTTGCATCTAAAAGTCCGATTTAGTCGAAAATACTCTAACAATGGCAGCAAACACTGGACATTGTCATTAACAAAACTGCTGCAATTACTTCAGTATGTCAGTTAAGTTGATGTTTTAATAAGTATACTGATGATAATAAAGAAGTTACTAGTTATGATAAAGTTTAGACATCTAGTGAAATAATTCTCACTTGCCACATGCTTAATTGAGTGACAAATGAAACTTATTTCACGGAGAACATAAAATCAATAATAACTGACTGTATTTATTACACCAGCTATATGCATAGGCTACATGAATGATGTAAACCACTTTACACACTATTCGAAGTATTGTGACAAAAGTCTACGTGCGAAATCGCGATAACGTCATTTATTACCCCAGCGGTCACGCATAACAGAAAAATATTTTCCATATTTTCTCAGTGAGAAATATTCTGCATTGGTCTAACGAACAATACTATTGGATAGTTTGACGCTTACAAACCAATAACCATGTCGGTACTAAATATGACGTCATCACCTTGGCAAGCACACAAAATGACGTCATGTAGTTTAAAGAGTTTGCGTTTACGTTTACGGCTCTCTGTTTTTGGTGTTAAACTGACAACAAAATATAAATTTAATGCAATTCATTATAGATTTTGTAGCAGAATAAAAAGAACATTTTTGTTTTTGAAAATTATCTATGAACGTGATTACAAAGTTATAGTAATTCTCAGAACAGTGCATAAAGTGGTTTACATCGTTTCTATACAGGCTGGCCTTCGTGCATGTGTGTCAAAAATAAAGGCTTTTAGAGAGAAAAAATAGCTGAGGTAATAAATAGAATAATAAACTCGGTACCAGGTATTATCAAATTTATGTCCCTCGTGAAATAATTTTCATTTGTCACTCGCTAAAGCTCGTGACAACTGAAAATTATTTCACTCGGGACATAAATTTGATAATAACTGGTAACTCGTTTATTATCCTCTATATACAGTACCGACAGTCATTTGTTGGAAGGCGTAAAATCGCTCGGTAATAATATAACATAATTATGTCACACCGGTGATTGTTAATTACTGAGTGACAAAATAGGAAAATATGTCCCCATTACGTATGACCGCTGGCGTACGCGTAATAACCGTGTTTAATCACTCGCCAAAGTAACCGCGGTTGATTGCCCGTCAGTTCCCACGATATTCCTTATATTTCAAGTACAGATTCATTCAATAATCATTGTAGATTTCAAACATATGTAATATGTATGGATATCAACGATAGACTTTTGTACGCGTCTAAGTAATCTATACAAAACAAGTCAAGAACTCTCCTCGAAGTCATAATTTAATCCGCCAATCACAAGCATCGTTTGTTTTCGTTCCGAAATTTGACGAATGATGACTAGTGTCCAAAATAATTAGGGTAAACTGATCTTGAGTTGGACACACTCGTGAGTCTAACAACTTTGTTGTCGCGTTTCTCGGGTTTTTACACTATAACATGCATTAAAGAATAAATAAATTATAAATATTAGCTAGAGAACGTTTGCGATTTGTCATTCGTTACAACGGTAGTTTTACTGCAATCTTTTCATTTAACATTAGAAAAAAGCCATTATTGCTTGATTTGCCGTTTTGAAAGTACCGTGCCACTGGCAATGGAAATGGATTATTGTGGAAGGTGAGGCTTTTCTGTGGATAAATGTTAGAACGCGAAAATCACGCCAACACATACAATTTATTCTTATTACTCCGTTTTAATATTAGATCATTTATATCGATCGCAAACACACACACACACACACACACACACACACACACGCACACACACACGCACACACACACGCACACATACACGCACACATACACGTACACGCATATCCATACACACAAAGACAGAAGTATTCGATCTATTGAGACGATAGTAGTACAAAGACTGTTTCGTGGACGAATTCCAAGGAACGGAATCTACCGACGTGTATGGGGGTGTACTTGGATTTACATTAAATGGTGTATTTTTAAGAAATAGTAACAATAAGTTTTCCAAAAGAGGTGGGGGCGTATTGATCTGTGTCTGACGCTACCTACAAACAGTTACACTCAAATGTCATATAAATTCATTTTCAGAGATACATTACCTTTTTGTTATTAGAAGAAATATATTTACCCGATTAGACAATGACGTTTATTTAAAAAAAGGAATGTTAGCAATGTAAATTATTTACTAAAAATCGATTCCATACGACTTGTGCTTCCTAGTGAAAAATAACCAACCCCGAACTATTTTAAAGCACCAAAGCCTTCGAATAAATCCTGAGATGATACATTTTGATTCCTTTTTAGAAGTTAAATGTTCTGTCTTTTTAAAAAAAACGTCTTAAAGGGAATCAGACATCCGTCTTCCTAAAACTGACCACCACGCATGCGTAAGGTTTGTGCGTCTGTTTAGATGTCCTTTGGCTAATATATGTTATTATTTACGCCATTTGAACTCATCATCACGCCAAACTTAATAAGCAAAATTGTCAATGGTCGTCAAAATAGCGACTTGCGCGTGCTTAAAGGCATATTCGGATGTTGTTTACGCGCTCAGCTGCCGCGGATATATGAGACAATATTCCGGTAGCTTGTTGAATTGGAATGGCATCAGTATTACAATGGTGTCACGTTGCGTCTCCTTACAATAATAACCTGGATGCATGATTTCCATCTTCAAAATGCCGGGGAAATTCCAATATAAAATTGCTTTTGAAAATATTTTGTTTGAAAATTACTAATGCACCTGATTGTGTAAGTATAATTAAAACTAAATAATAAAAATTATAGAATATTGATTTGAAATGAGATTATGGTAATATATACTCTTAACAAAAATAGGGGAACTCTAATTAGAATTTACAATTGCCAAAAAAGTAAGGTATATTAGCTGTGGGGAATGGCTATATGATAATAGTGAATTAATTGGGCAAACATTACAACCGGTAGTTCAGTATTACAGTAGGTTTTATGACCACCAATGATCTTGAAGGACGATTGGGGTCAGAAGTGAAATTTGAAAGTTGACGTTTTTTTTATCAGTAGTGGGTGATGTCACGATGTGTCAGACATTCATTCAGTCGACGAGGCATACTGCGTATAAGCCTCCCAATGGTCATTTCTTGGAATCTGTTCCACTCCTCTTGCAGCGCCTGACCAACTTTCGCTAACGTGGTCGGCAGTCTTTGACGTTGACGCACACGTCTCCCTATCATGTCCCAAACGTGTTCAGTGGTGGAAAGGTCTGGGCTCATTGCCAGCCATGGCATTCGATAGATGTTATGCTACTGGAGGTGAGCATTGACGATTCGTGCACGGGCATTGTCGTCCTGAAAAGCAAAACGTCGACGTAGTAAACGGGACGACAAAGGGTGTTAGTATGTTGTCCCGGTAGTACTGCCCAGTGATCCTTCCTTGCACAATATGGAGGGGGGTTCTGTCAGTCATAGTGAAAACCCCCCACACCATAACCGATCCACCGCTAAATATGTGACGTTGGCGTGCCATTAATTTCGTCGTCGCCAGACTCGACCACGCCTGTCAAGGAAGTCCAAAGTGAATAAGGACTCATCTGAAAACATGACACGTGACCAGCGACGAATACCCCAGTTCTGACGCTCCGTACACCATTCACGTCTGTGGGCAATGCGACGATTTGTCAAGGTAGGCACAACCCGGGGCCGTCGAGCATGAAGATGGGCTGCATGAAGACGATTTATAATCGTCTGACTCGTAACTCGGACACCAGTAGCCTGATGAAGGTTTGCAACAATTTAATTTGCCGTTTGAGCTCGATTTCTTAGAGCCTGGTTTCGGATGAATCGATCCTGTACTCCTGTCGTTGCCCTGGGACGACCTGGACGGGGTCGATCATCAACAATTTGGGTTTGTTGGTACCTGTTCCATAGTCTGCTAATCACTGACTTCGAAACATTGAAGGTGTTGGCCACTTCACGCTGACTTCTGCCCGTTTGCAGCATGCCATTAACCCGAAGACGCTCATCGCGTTGCATACGCCGCATCGCAAATTCAAACAACAAAAATGACAAAACAAAACAATAACAACTGTATGATCAACAGAATGAAAAAGATATGCCTTTAAGCAGTCGTCCGAAAACGTGATCCACGGGAGAGGTGGTAGACTTGCAGAGTATAATTATTTGCGTTTATTTATTTTATATATATATTTTTTAATATACCTTATATATGGGCCTTGGGGGCGTCGTGGTTAAGCCATCGGACATACGGTTGGTAGGTACAGGGTTCGCAGCTCGGTACCGGCTCCCACCTAGAACGAGTTTTGTAGGTGTAAGACCACTACACTTTCTTCTCTCTCGCTAAACATTACCGACTAACCCACTATCCACTGTCCTGGACAGACTGCCCAGATAGCTGAGGTGTTCGCCCAGGACAGCGTGCTTGAACCTTAATTGGATATAAGCACGAAAATAAATAAATAATGCCTCATATTCAGTCATACGTTTTCTTTCATAATAAGGGTGGGACGTAGCCCAGTAAAGCACTCGCTTGATGCGCGGTCGGTCTAGGATTGATTCCCGTCGGTGGGCTTATTGGTCTATTTCTCGTTCTAGCCAGTGCACCACGGCTGGTATATCAAAGATCGTGGCATGTACTATCCTGTCTATGGGATGGTGCATATAAAAGATTCCTTGCTACTAATGGAAAAATGTAGCAGGTTTTCTCTCTAAGACTATATAACAAAATTACAAAATGTTTGACACCCAATAGCCGATGATTAATAGTGATGTCGTTAAAGAAAACAAAGTCTTTCATAATATTACTACCTTACGATAAAGAGAAACTAGAAAAAAGAAACGACGACGACGACGACGGTGATGATGATGATGATGATGATGATGATGTTTTTGATGATGACATCAGGACGTATCACGCAGAAACATGACACAATTCCACTGATAATAAACACAATGCACTTAATAATAGACCCCTTGTGTGAAAAGGGAATATAATTGATATAGGAATTGGCATATAACTACAGGGTTGAAAAAGAAAATGAAAACCATGGTCGCCAACAGGGCCAGTTGAAGAAAACTCTTACTGGTCCTTCTCAAATTCAACTAGCCCTCCAATTATCACATCGAATTTAATTGCACAACCAAAATCATAATGAATAAAGATAAAATTTACATTAAAAATATGTTATTAAGTTTTAAACTGATACCAACTCAAATCATATTTTTTGAAAAAGAAATTCAGTATAAATATATATATATATATATATATATATATATATATATATATATATATATATATATATATATATATATATATATATATATATATATATATATATTATCTTCCACATTATCATTAAATTATACAGATTAAATCTAATTTTTAACACAGGGGAGAAGACAAAATGCTAGCACAGACAAGGTATACAGCATGACTTGAACTGTCTCTGAAGTACAAAAATTTAATGCAGTACAAAGAGACTAAATGTAGAACTGCGCGTGCTTAAGTAATTGAACTAGTCTGGGAGTAGCACTCCTCTTTGTAGCGTTGCAAGAGGGTAAAATCTCCAGTAAAGGATTTCCTCGGGAGTGGCTGTCCTCCTAAAGACGAGACACTAAACAGTTTCATGGAATCATCCACTATTTTGCCAAATGCCCATTCGACTGCATTGTGCAGAGATACGACCCTGATCATGTCTTACGGTTTTGTCGTTCAGATTAACTTGGATGTTTCATCAATTGCCTTAAACCTATCAGAAAAGAAGATTTAATCTATGTAGTTTGATGGTAATTTATAAGTATATATTTTTTTATTTACTCTGAAGTCCCATTCAACCCCACCCATTTTTTTAAAAATCTGAGATGGCAACGGTTTAACATTTAATAAATTAATATGTTTTTATATGAATTGTATCCTTACTCATTGTGAAATTACAAGTCAATTCATCGGTTCCCTTTTGACACAAACGGACAATGGCCTAAAATTACCTTAGTAAAATGTAACGTGTGTGTGTGTGTGTGTGTGTGTGTGTGTGTGTGTGTTCGTGTTCGTACACGATACCGACAACGATAATTAATTGACTGGCTTTTGGAATAAGCCCTGTAGTAATGGAAAATTCAAGTGCTATTTTTATAGGCGCGCATGCGCTCACGTTAGTTTGAGTTGGAACTATGTACAGACCAGATTTTGATTTTGTTCCAGAAAAATATAAGCTAATTAAACATGATTCTTTTTTACCATAACATTGAGTAACAATTGTCAGATACTGGATAATTATGGCGTATCCTGTCCATTCCAATAAGCCGACGACTTCAGATTTAAAAATGCATGCAGTGTCTTCAATACGTTTTGATCTCTATTTTTAGAACGACCCGGCCCAAAACCAAAAAAGATGAGTCATGCGCTGTCAAAATATAGAGCATGGTCTATGTCTTCTGCTGTCAGATATGTTGTTTGTATCAGCACAGACGCGGTGTGCTTTGTCTCATTCGGTTCAGTTTCAGTATGTTTCTTTTGTTAACTTGTTCCATACTAGCCAGACCCTAAAATCGTTGGTCTCCCAACGGACGACCTTTGTAAAATTCTTAGTCGCCCTTAGCCAATAAAGGTCGACCGGGCGACCGCTAATTTTTAACCCTGACCGGTAATGAATAAAGTTAAAATTCATATAAAAATATGTTATTAAGTTTAAAATTCATATCAACTCAAATAACTTTTTTTTATATTAATTCAGTGGAACTAATGCAAGTTTCTGTACAAATTATCATCAAATTTCTTAGGCTAAATATTATTTTATAAAGCAGGTATGAAGACAACTGATAGAACAGCCAACATAAAGCACGCACGGTCCTACCTTAACTCTCAGTGTACTGCATTATCCATTACATCTATAGCTATCATGTATTAAAAGTGAGATTAATCTATATCATTTGATGTCAATTTGTTGAGAAACTTTTTGTTTACACATACATTTTTTAGTTAAAAAACGTTTTTGAGTTGATATGGGTTTAACACTCATTAGTATGTTTTAATATACATTTAAACATTATTCATTATAGAGTCATTTGCTAAGTCACCGGTTCCTTTTTCGGGGTGCGACATAGCCCAGTGGTAAAGCGCTCGCTTGATGCGCGGTTGGTGTGGGATCGATCCCCGTCAGTGGACCCATTGGGCTATTTCTCGTTCCAGCTAGTGCACAACGATTGGTATATCAAATACCGTGGTATGTGCTATTCTGTCTGTGGGATAGTGCATATAAAAGATCCCTTGCTGCTAATGGAAAACTGTAGCGGGTTTCCTCTCTAAGACTATATGTCATAATTACCAAATGTATGACATCCAATAGCCGAACAGACGGTTCAAGTAGCCAAATCTTTTTTTCAAGAAATACCAAATATATAGTTGGTTCCGTAGAAAAACAATGGACATAACCTTCGGTCAAAAATGACGCAAATCTAAACTCTCCATATGGTTATCTTCTAAATACCTGCAAATATTAGCACACGACCTCAAACGCATTATACATGTATGCAGGTCTACACTGGTATTCTAAACAAGATGTTGCTGGGGGGTTTTTTGGGTTGTTTTTTTTGGTGGGGGGGGGGGGGGGGGGAATGTTATGTTACTCGCCACAAAGGGTCTGTTAGTCGAAAACATCTTGTAGATTAACTAAATTAGTGTCCATTTCCACTCTCTGAAACTAGGGTGTGCGCCTTTAAGGACATAAACAGTCTGCAGTTCGAACATAAACGAATCTGGTCATACAGGTCACGGATCAGTTTTGAAACGTCCCTTAACAGCAGCAGTCTTAAAACGCAAACAGGTCATACTTGCTGAGAGGTGTCGATTTACTGGTTAAGCCATCGGACGTAATATTGGTACAGACCCGTAGGGATCGGGGGGAGGGGGGAGGGGGGAGAGGGGGGCTATGTCCCCCATTTGAGGAGAAAAAATTGAAAATGTACGTTTTTATTTTTTTGTAGGGCGGGACGTAGCCCAATGGTACAGCTCTCGCTTGGGCTATTTCTCGTTCCAGCCAGTGCACCACGACTGGTATATCAAAGGCCGTGGTATGTGCTACCCTGTCTGTGGGATGGTGCATATAAAAGATCCCTTGCTGCTAATCGAAAAGAGTAGCCCATGAAGTGGCGACAGCGGGTTTCCTCTCTCAATATCTATGTGGTCCTTAACCATATGCCTAACGCCATATAACCGTAAATAAAATGTGTTGAGTGCGTCGTTAAATAAAACATTTCATTCCTTCCTTTTTAATTGTTTGTGTTCAACTCTGGCGTCGTGGTTAGGCCATCGGTCTACAGGCTGGTAGGTACTGGGTTCGGATCCCAGTCGAGGCATGGGATTTTTAATCCAGATACTGACTCCAAACCCTGAGTGAGTACTCCGCAAGGCTCAATGGGTAGGTGTAAACCACTTGCACCGACCAGTGATCGATAACTGGTTCAACAAAAGCCATGGTTTGTGCTATCCTGCCTGTGGGAAGCGCAAATAAAAGACCCCTTGCTGCCTATCGTAAAAGAGTCTCCTATGTGGCGACAGCGGGTTTCCTCTAAAAAAAAACCAGTGTCAGAATGACCATATGTTTGACGTCCAATAGCCGATGATAAGATAAAAAATCAATATGCTCTAGTGGCGTCGTTAAATAAAACAAACTTTACTGTAGAAATAAAGATAAAATATGGCCTGTGCCACACACACACACACCCTGCACAGGCTGTGTCACGTCCACTCCGGAAATCGTTCCTACACGGCTGTGGTAGGTACTGGGTTCGATTCCTGATGCTGAATCGACTCCGACTTCTCTCTCACTAACCACTAACCACTAACCAACTATCCAGGACAGACGGCCCAGATAACCGAGGTGTGTGTCCAGGACAGCAAGCTTGAACCTTTATTAGATATAAGCATGGAAATAACTACAACTGAATGAACGAAATGGATTAATTTTGGAACAGCCCTTAGCAACAGTGGATTGGAGACGCCAACAGGTGATACCTGTTGAAATAATGGAAATGTCAATTTTGTCCACTTGAATATATCATTCAGTTAATTAGGTTGCTTGTCTATCGGCCTGTCGGTCGGTTCGGCTAACTGCCCGCCTTAATGCTTATGAGGAGGCGCAACGTAGCCCAGTGGTAAAGTAGTCCCCCGGTGCGTTGTCGACATCGGTCTGTGATCGATACCCGTTGGTGGGCCCATTGGGCTACTTCTCGTCCCAGCCAATGCACCACGACAGGTATATCAAAGGCGCCGTGGTATGTGTTATCCTGTCTGTGAGATAGTGCATATAAAAGATCCTTTTCTATTAATGGAAAAAAATGTAGCGGGTTGCCTCTGTAAGACTATATGTCATGGTTACCAAATGTTTGACATACAAATAACCGATGATTAATAAATCAATGTGCTCTAGTGGTGGTGTCGTAAGACAAAACGAACTTTAACAAAGAAATATTTCATACTATCCTGTCAACAGTGTACTTTTCCTTGCTTCTAATAAAGAAATATATATGGCGATAAGGAATTTCGTCTTCCAATATTTATATGATAGGGTTTTCTTTAAAACGCTGTGGTATATGATGTCCTGTCGGTAGGAAAGTGCACATAAAAGATTCCTTGCTGCTAAAAAAACAAAAATCTAGCGAATTCTCCCTGAAGACTCTAAAAAGTTAAAGTTTGTTTTGTTTTAAGACACCACTAGAGCACATTGGCTAAGTAATCATTGGCTATAGGTACTATTTGGTAATTATGACATATAATCTTAGAGCGGTACCGCTCTACATTTGTTTCTATTGGTAGCAAGAACTCTTTTATATACACTTTTCATGAAAATTATATTTCAGAATTACAAAACTGTTGATATTTAATAGCTGGTGATTAATAGATCAATGTGCTCTAGTGGTGTCATTAAACAATATTTTAACTTGTATTTCTGATCAGAGTTTTGACACCTGCTAACCACCGATGACGCTGTGCTATGGTATATCATCAATCACACGTTGCCGACATTTTATTTAACCCCTAGCCCCTGATATTGACTTTTACTCTAAATTTTTATTTTATATATATATATATATATATATATATATATCTGTGATATTTGTGTTTTTGCACAGTTCTTTACACTGTTTTTATTTGACTCTTGCATTTTTATATTGATGTTGATTATCACTTCAAGTTTTGACTTACCATAGTTTGACACCCAATAGCCGATGTATTTTTCGTGCTGGGGTGTCGTTAAACATTCATTCATTCATTCGAAAACGAAAACAAAAAAGTACCAGGTCAGAGCTGAGTAATGATGACTTCTATAATCATTGCTCTAAACTTGCTTCTAATGAACCGAACATTAACCAAGAGGCAGATGATTTTTTTTGATTTTTTTTATCAGAGTATGATAGACATGTTGAAAGATCATCTATTAGCGCTTTAGATGGAGACATAACTGAGGAAGAAATATGTGATGCGATACCCGGCCTGAAGAATAATAAAGCCTGTGGGTATGATGATGTTTTAAACGAATATTTTATTACTTGTAAGGATGTTTTGATGCCGTGTCTACATTTGCTGTTTAATAATGTTTACAAATCAGGTCATTTTCCACATGCTTGGTCAATTGGTTGTATTATACCTGTTTTAAAAAAGGGAAATGTTAATGATACAGATAATTACAGAGGAAGTACTCTAGTTAGCTGCTTGGGAAAATTATTTACCTCTAACTGAATAACAGATTAATAGATTTCGATAGAATAATGCTATCTCTGATGCACAGTTTGGGTTTAGAAAAGATCTATCCACTATAGATGCCATATATACTCTACACTACTTAATACATAGAACACTGAGGAATCTAAATCGCTTTTATTGTTGTTTTGTAGATTATAGCAAAGCTTTTGATTTTGTTAATAGACAAAACCTGTGGTATAAAGTAATTCAACAGGGCGTTGAGGGTAGAATGGTTACTATTATACGGTCTTGATATGACAATATGCTTTATATGCTTTCAGATAATTGCCCCTATATTGAGATACAAATGCTAAACATATTTTTAGTAATGTATGCTGATGACATGGTGCTGCTGGCTGAAACGCCAGAGGGACTGCAAAACATGCTTGATTCACTAACTGATTATACTATTAAATGGGATTTGACTGGGATACAACTAAGACAAATGTTGTGGTGTTTAGCAATGGAGGAAAAGTGCGAGAAAATGAGAAATGGTTTTATAACCGTTGCCAGATAGACGTTGTGGATGAATTTAATTATCTAGACATATTATTCTTTTATAATGGAAAATTTAGTTGTACACAGAAGAGAGTGGCAGAACAAGATCGAAAAGCTTTATTTTCAGTACTGAAAGAGTGCAATAATAATTATTTTAATATTGAAACAATGCCATCTGTGTTTGACATCTATGTTACTAGTATCCTTAGTTACGGGTCTGATGTGTGGGGTTTTCATACTGGCCAAGACATTGAACACATTCATATACAGTTCTGTAAAAGACTATTAGGGGTATACAGATGACTTGTAATGATTTTGTTTATAGTGAATTAGAACAATTCCCAATGCAAATTATAAGAAAATTACGGATTTTTAAACATTGGATAAAGCTGCTTAACACTAATAACAGTATATTACGAGATATATATGAGGAAATGGTTCAGTATGAAGATGACTGATTAATGAAGGTCAAACAGGAACTAAAGGAACTAGGTTTAAATTATATATGGAACTTAGCACATGTTGATAACAATATTTACAATGCAATTAGAGAAAGGATAACTGACATATCCAAGCAACAATGTTACAGTAGAATAATGATAACTCCAAAGGGAAGTCTATACAAACACTTGTTAAACAATTTCATATTACAAGATTATCTTAGAAAACCATTGGACGTTCATCATTTAAACGAAATAACTATAATCAGAATATGTGCACATAAATTAAATATAGAATTTGGCAGGTATAGAAATATTGAAAGATCACAGAGAAAATGTACATTATGTGACAAAAATGAAACAGAAGAAGAGTATAATTTTATCCTCCAGTGCCCACGATATAATGATTTAAGAATGAAATTTATTAAAACATATTACCATAGACGTCCAAGCATTTTCAAACTTACCCAGCTATTAGCGTCTGACAATGCTAAAGAACTTAATAATCTCGGAAAATATTCATTTAGAGCAAATGCCGTTAGAGATCAGCTATTGGAGCAAATTGGTTAATATTAACATTAATTCTATTTATTCAGTATAGTACAATTCGATTACATGTATATTAAACCAATAATACATGTATTTCTCAGTATAGTTAATAATGACTTATATGTGTTAAATAATATAAGTCAACACAACCTTAATTAATTAATTAATTAATTATTATTAAAATTATTATTATTATTATTATTATTATTATTATTATTTACTAAATCACTCTCCACCATAATCCTGTACATATCCTGTATATATTTATTATTTTGTTGTACATTGTATTATGATAAGCAGTAAAAACTTAAAGCAATAAAGAATTTGAACTTGTAGGTTGTCATTCCAGCTAGATTGGAGACAATTTTATAAGGACTTTAATTATATGATATGTTATATTTCAACGAAATCAACAGCCTGGAAACAAAGAACAAAAAATATTAATTATTATGTGCATGAAGCTTCAAATAATATATTCTTAAAGGGACATTCCTGAGTTTGCTGCATTGTAAGATGCTTCCGATTAATAAAATATTTCTACGATTAAGCTTACATATTAAATATATTTTCTTGTTTAGAATATCAGTGTCTGTATATTCAATGTGTTTCTGGTCGTCTTAATATTTGTAAGTAGCCCAAACTGGATTTTGTCTTCAAATAATTTCGTACGTACGGAAAAAATAAATTTGAAGAAATGAAATGAAATTTAACGTAGTACAAATATTAGAACGACCAGAAACACGTTTAATATACAGCCACTAATATTTTATGCAGAAAAATATATTTGATATGTAATTACAATCGTTAAAAAGTTTCTGTTAGTCGATAACATCTTAAAAATTGCAGCAAAGTCAGGAATGTCCCTTTAATATTTAACATTAATTGATCGTCCACTTTTGTTTTTCCCCACATCACACACCATTCTTCAATTTATGTTTGCTGTACGTGTAATCGAGATCAGGGTTTGTCGACACAGTGTACACGGCGAACTTGTACACGGTGATGCTAAGTCCCAGACTATCAACCCTCAGTCCCATCTTACGACTGGTGCGCTCAGATGAACAACTAATCTGTCGTATGAATTACACACAACGAGTTGTAAGAGTGATCAGACTAGCAGCTGGACAGTGGTAGAAGTCGAGCGATACGCGAAAACCTGTTATTAGTAACGTATTCAGACTGAATACAACGAAGATTGAATACTGAATTGGAAATAATAGATTACAACGTGTATCACGCTGAATGTCAGCCATCCACTGAGCACTGACAATATACTGGCCGAATCGTTCAGCCGAGTGCCGAAACACTCCTATCGTTTTACCTTATTACTTTTGTAAATATTCATTTTCATTTTTTTTTTACTGAACAGTATAAAATAGTAGTTAATTTAACAGTCACATAAATTTGTTAATAAATGTAAATTTATTGTGGATTTATATAAATAACACCGGCCTCGGTGGTGTAGCGGTTAAGCCATAAGACATAAGGCTGGTAGGTACTGGGTTCACCTCCCGGTACCGACTCCCACCCAGAGCGAGTTTAACGACTAAATGGGTAAGTGTAAGGCCACTTTACCGACTTTTCTCTCACTAACCACTAGCCCTCTGTTCTGGACAGACAGCCCAGATAGTTGAGATGTGTGCCCAGAACAGCGTGCTTGAACCTTCATTTAAAACGATATATTTAACCAACAAAAATGATAATTTTGGCAGTTTGTTAGATACACAATGCATTCATTTTAAACATTCAGATTACTTTATTATTGGTAACTTTTTACATTTACATCCGTCGTTAAACAAAAGGAAAACTATATTGACTGGCTTAAAATACCTATTTCTAGTCATGGTTATAGTTCAAAGTTTAAAAATCGATGCAATCACGAGTACAACTTTACACAGAAGTATACAAAATCTTTCACACCTGTTGTATATATAAAATTAATTCATAAAATAAAAATAATGCTTTCCCATAGTTATGCAATTAAAGAAAGAAAGAAAGAAAAAAAAAGGAAGAAAGAAGAAGAAGAAGTAGTAGTAGAAGAAAACACACTAAAAAGAAAGATGTAGAGTATTACACTCCCCAATGTGCACGTGTATTAAAACTATATACTATTTCTCAAAGCTACTTACCTGTCTACCGATCCAAAAGACGAGGCTGTAGTATGGCTGTTCACCAGAGTTCGAGTGTTATACGACGTGAAGATAATTTAATAGAAACGCCGGCATTGGCTGGCACATACTCCACAGTTGACGTAGGGTGGTAATCAGCCAGCGTTCGTCTCATCATCGTAGGTGTACGTAAACAAAAATCTCTTCAGCAATTAGATAGCGCAAAATGGATCCCTTACTTGATACAGGGGCGTTATTTGCCGTGTAAAACAAGATGTTTTTGCGCTTCCCAACTGCTCGGTGCTTTATTCCTGCGTAAGGTGTACAGTTCTATTCGAAACTATTTGGTTGTAAACATATTTGTTTCCCTTATTTATGTATACAAAATGACTGGGAACAAGTCATTCAACTTACGAGGCCCTCTCCTAATGACACACATTAAATTGTACAATAACAGTATTAGAGTGTCCTTATCCATTTAAGGTTCAGACACGTCCGTCCTGGGCACAGACCATTATATTTTCGTCTGTAAATATTTTCATGATTCCAGGGTCCAAATTCTACATCCATATTATTATACACGACCAAATACTTTCAAATTCAAACAACTCATGAACAGTAAACGAATCAGTGTATTAAAGAATTTATCAAAATTAATAAATGTTATTACTAATATCTTTAAACGCTCAAAATGCACCCAAACTAACAGTATTTAAGGATTGTACTGTTTATACTGGAAAATAACTTATTTACTGCATATATTGTCAACCACCATGTTGTCATGTGTATATTGTGAAGTGAATGTGTGTACATATATACATTTATATTGTAAATCCCAAATTCTTCATGTATATATATATATATATATATATATATATATGTTCCTTTATATTATGTAGCCCTCCTATGCCGTTGCTGAACGGCCAGAGTGTAAATAAATTCTGTTCTGTTCTGTCAATGACCGTGTCCAATGCAGAAAGAAAGGAGTAAGTCTGGGGTGGGCGTAATTTGCAATAAAGTTTAGTGAAGTACAAAAAAAATCCATGACTGAACGTAAAAAGGAAAAAAAAAAAATACCGTTCCTCCAAAAAATTTCAGCTGAATTTGAGCAATTTACACGGGGTGCCAATCTAAAGTGATTTAAACTATTTAACAAAAACATTCTTGCGATGTGTTCAAATAGTTTAAAATACGAAGTAACGCTTACACGGAGGAAAGGCACTTAATGTTTCCACGGCGAACTGATCACTGGTAGACAATAGTCGTCAGGTAGGCTTTCCAACACTTGTCTGTACTTGGTAGCGATGATTGGATATTCATCCCCTAACAGGATCTTGTAAAGTCTGTGGATCATAGCTGAATCCATTAACGTTAGAAGAGAGTCCTGACGACAGAGTTCCCTTCGGCGTACGAAAAAACCCCAACAACACCGCCGATGTCTTCTGTCCTGGGCGGAATAGCAGAACTTGCGCCTATGACAGGCGTGCGCTATAACAGCTTGCTCTGAATGTGCACGTTAAGACACTTGAACTTGGATTACTGGGGGTAGTTGGGTCTTTCCAGCCGGTAATGTCCTAGATGATGTTTAATGGAATGTCCTGCGTGTAAACTCGTCTTCTGTGACCGGATAAATTGACTGATTCGGCCGTGATTTAGTGTCTGTACCGTGCACGCACGTTGTGAAAGACCAGCTCCCATGGCGTGTCTTTAGATGTTTCGGTGATTGAGCAGTCCATGCCTTCTCCCAACTCCTCATGAGTCGTGATTTTCCTCCTCTTTACTTCACCCCTCTCAGACCGCCTCTGGTCGCTAATGATCCGGGACTGCACACCAGCGAAGTGTTGGGACTGCCTGTGACTCTGTTGAGTGAGAGTCGTCGACGCAGAAGAGGCCACCACTAGCGGAGGAGCCTCTGGCTTCACCCCTTTCCTCGTGAGGTCATTTCCGATCTCAGCTTCCGTATCCTCCTCCAACGTCATGTCTTCTCGTGTGAACAACACATACCTCCATCATACACTTTCCAAATCAAAGCATCACTCACCCCATCCCTTGGCATCTCGCATCTTGGCATTATTTTATTTATTTTTTATTTTAAAATGCAATTGTCATACAATTACAAGCGAATGACATTATTTAGTAGTAAACTATGTTATGTTCAATTTCAAAGTCCCATGAGGATTTCCTGAAGAAAGCAAACGACCAACATAAACGGATTTATCATATCTCACAGATGACGAACACTGTTGTGCCAATCTTGTAGTTTGAGTCAGATGTCAGAATACCGTCCTGATCAAAGATGGTGGTCATTTTAATTTTTGTGTTAAACTAAAAGCAATCACAAAATACTAATTTCTAGGCCAATCTTCGCAAACAAGGTATCAAAATGATCAGAATAAAGAACGTAAGTAGTTTTGTTTTCATCAAAAGGAAAGAAAAGATTATTGGTATCGAACATAAGGTTATTTGGAAAATTAGTCCAGAGAAAGAAACTGATAGAGGAAACCAGCAGCCACCGTATATATATATATATATATATTGAATATCTCTATTGTATGTATGTCGGGTTTTGACTTAAACATACATATATTCAATGACGCATTGGCACACACATATGTATGTATATATGTATGTGTCTGTATGTATGTATGTATTGATGTATGAATATCTATATATATTGTATGTATGTCGAGGTTGACTGTTACATACATAGATATTAACACACTAGCACAGGGGATAATTAAATCCTTTCTGGCATCACAAATTGTTCCATGCCGTATGTATGTATGTATGCATGTATATATGTATATATGTATGTATATATATATATATATATATATATATATATATATATATATATATATATATATATATATAATTATATATATATATATATATATATATATATATATATATATATGCATGCATGCATGTATGTATATATGTATGTATGTATGTATCTATACATACATACATACATACATACATACATACATAGATACATACATACATACATACATACACATGTATATATATCCGAGATGGGACGATTACTTGACAAAAGTAATCGATTACGATTGCGAATATATTGTCCAGTAATCATGATTACATTCATGATTACATTTCCGCAAATATACACAAATAATGAAATGATATTACCAGCATGGAATTATTAACTTTGTTTCACAATCATACCAATTTCATTCATTGAAAGACATAATGGATAATTTTGGATTATTTATTAAATTATTTCAAAAAGTTATGAACTTATGTATACTACAAGGAGGGGATCAGTTTCCAAAACCAGAATTATTATTTTTAAATTTGGATTATTGATGAAACGGTACCCATAACCATAGGTATAATTATTGTATCAATGCATAATTTATTTATGTTTTAATTATTGAACTAAGCCATAATTAGTAATTGCAAACTGTCTGGTCACTATTACTTGTTTTTTTATTGATTGTAGAATGTATACAATTTAATACTATCCACAAATTAAGATAAATTTTTTTCTTTTAAATTCTATAAATGAAGAAATAATGAAAGAAAGAAAGAAAAGAACAAACAAGTAAATAAATAATTAAACTGTTATCTGCATACATGTACACGTATATGTATATGTGCACACGTTGCTCATTGCATTCAATTGTTGACATTCTAATCGATTTGCAGTAATGCATTTATTAAATTACACATTTATACCTACATACATCAATTAAATAGTGTTGCTAGTTTGCTTTATGCCATATTACAAGGATCCAATTGTATTGGTGAAAATTACAAATATCTTGGTCTGGGTGTGTTTATGTTGGTATCATTAAAAACGCTGCGTTTTGTAGAACATCCAATAAAATCAGCTTTCGGGAATTTTTAACAGAAGTGTTTATATTTAAGTTATATGAAGGGAAAAAACCCCAAGGTTTATCTAGATAGACTACTTTCAACTGGTTGTTTGCTTAATTAGTTACGTTATTCGTGGTTGTGTCTGGGACAGGGTGAGGTTGACTACCCATGGAATCAAGCTTGATACCTCTGGCTGGTTGCCCGTCTGCAGTCGTAACCACTAACAAAAGAAAATACATTTTGCCACGGTACCGTTGGTGGACTTTCACACCTGTGACAAACCGGTTGCGTTGTGGTTAAGCCATCGGACTGCAGGCTGGTAGGTACATATTTCGCAGCCCGATACTGGCTCCAACCCAGAGCGAGTTCTTAAGGGCTCAGTGGGTAGGTGTAAGGCCACTACACCCTCTTCATTCTCACTAACCACTAACCTATTAACAACTAATTCACTGTCCTGGACAGCCCAGATAGCTGAGGTGTATGCCTAGGCCAGCGTGCTTGAAACTTAATTGGATATAAGCACGAAAATAAGTTGAAATCAAAGTTGAATTCAGACCGGTGATAACGCTGTATATGCATTGATAGGAACGTAAGTGTTTTATTATAAAAACAAATATATATATATATATATATATATATATATATATATATATATATATATATATATATATATGTTCCAGTGCTGTCTAGAATGTTCCAGTGCTTTCTAGAATGTTCTAGTGCTGCCCCCAGATGGTGTATATATAGGAATATACGTGCATATGTCAACTTAGTACTTTTCAGGTGCGCAATGTCTTCGTCGCGAAGCTGCTTACATTCTGGTGATTCATTTTGTTACGTTTGTGGATTCTACATTGACCCAAGGCAGGTAAAACATAGAATCAAAGTATCTATGAAGTCTGCACAAGCTTATGAATTATACTTTGGTATGGAGATTGGGGATCAAGCCAAATCATGGGCTCCACACGTAGTTTGTGGTACATGTCGATCGAATTTGGAGGGATGGATGCGAGGTGACTGCCCCTCGATACCCTTTGCCATATCCCGAATATGGAGAGAACCACAGAACCATGTGAATGGTTGCTACTTCTGTATGGTGGATATTTCAAGATTCAAGAAAACGAAAACGCGACATGATATCACATATCCAGATATTCCATCATCTGTTGCTCCAGTTCCCCACTCTGAAGAACTGTCTGTCCCAAGACCACCTGCTAAAGATTTGGAGAGTGAAACTGAAAATTTTGAATCTGAATCTGAAGAATCTTACGTTGGTCATACTGACGAAGAAAAGAAGCAAACATACTTTCCAAACCAGCAGGAACTGGATGATTTGATTCGAGATCTCGGGCTGAAGAAGTCTAATGCAAAGCTTCTAACATCAAAACTGATGAAGTGGGACATTTTGAAAGAAAGAAAGAAATGTTTTATTTAACGACGCACTCAACACATTTTATTTACGGTTATATGGCGTCAGACATATGGTTCAGGACCACACAGATTTGGAGAGGAAACCCGCTGTCGCCACATAGGCTACTCTTTTACGACAGGCAGCAAGGGATCTTTTATTTGCGCTTCCCACAGGCAGGATAGCACAAACCATGGCCTTTGTTGAACCAGTTATGGATCACTGGTCGGTGCAAGTGGTTTATACCTACCCATTGAGCCTAGCGGAGCACTCACTCAGGGTTTGGAGTCGGTATCTGAATTAAAAATCCCATGCCTCGACTGGGATCCGAACCCAGTACCTACCAGCCTGTAGACCGATGGCCTGCCACGACGCCACCGAGGCCGGTCTGGGACATTTTGGACAACAGTTGTCGAACTACAGCTGCTAGGAAAATACATGAAAGGTTCTCAAAATATGTTTCGGTGAAAGATGATTTATGTTTCTGTAATTACTTTAAGAACTTGTTTCAAGAACTGGGTACTGGTCATGAACCAAATGATTGGCGTCTCTCGGTGTCTCAAATGTGTTCTTCTGCACAATGGAAATCAGTATCCATCAATACCAAGTGGGCACTCTGTGCATGTAAAAGAAAACTACGAACAAATGGCAGGTCTGTGGCGATTTCAAAATGATTAGCTTCTTAAAAGGACTCCAAGGAGGCTATACAAAATATTATTGCTTTCTTTGCCTGTAGGACAGTTGTGCTACATCTCAACACTTTATTCCAGGCACACAGAATATGAAGTACCAGCCCTTGGTAGAATCAGAGAAAGTTCTTATGCCTCCACTGCATATCAAACTTGGGCTTGTCAAAAAGTTGGTGAAAGCACTGAACAAAGAAGGCGAAGCTTTAAAATACATTTCGAACATGTTTCCACATCTGTCAAAAGCAAAAACCAAAGGTGGTATTTTCACGAGACGAAATGAATTACGAACAGTTAGTAGAAACCTTGATAAAGACTTATAAAAAGCTTGGATGCCGGATGTCTTTGAAATTGCATCTCCTTCATTCTCAACTAAATTTCGTCAGTGAAAATATAGGTGACATCAGTGAAGAACACAGTAAAGATTTCACCAAGATATATCAAATATAGAAAGACGATATCAAGGGAAATGGGACTGCAACATGATGGGTGACTATCTGTGGGGATTAGTAAGTGATGACTCATCATGTCGTCAACGAAAAGTACGAAGAACATTTCATTTGTGATTTGTAATCTTTGTTGTTGATTTATACCTGTATAGTAGAACAAAGAAATGTTTATTTAATGAGGTTCAACACATATTATTTACGGTTATATGGCGTCAGACATATGGTTAAGGACCACATGGGCTACTCTTTTCGATTAGCAGCATGGGATCTTTTATATGCACCATCCCACAGACACGGTAGTACATACCACGGCCTTTGATATACCAATCGTGGTGCACTGGCTGGAACGAGAAATAGCCCAATGGGCACACCGACGGGGATCAATCCCAGACCGACCGCGCATCGAACGAGCGCTCTACCACTGGGCTACGTCCCGTCCCGTATAGTAGAACATGCAGAATATCTATGTAATGTTTGTGTTAATAAATGCCATTAAGCAATCCATCAATACAGTGTTCTGTAGATGTCTTTGGAGCGAAAAATCTCATAAATTCGTAAAACATTTCCTAAAAATAGTGAAAGTGAGATTCTGTGACTAAAACTAACACTCTAGAAGAAGTAGTGACATTTTTGTAATCAGTACACTTTAACTAAACATAATCAACACAAACATTGACATAACTAAGAACTTTAAAATAATTACGATTGCGATTACATGAAAATATGTAATAGATTACAATCGATTACGATTACCCCATCTCTCTCTCTCTCTCTCTCTCTCTCTCTCTCTCTCTCTCTCTCTCTCTCTCTCTAACACACACACACACACACACACACACACACACACACACACACACACACACACATACACATATACATACATATACACTTGTATATCAGTAATATAGTAGGATGCTTTGCAGTAATATTGGTCTAACGAACACTACTATTGGATGCTTTGACGCTTACAAACCAATGACCATATCGGTATTAAATATGATGTCATCACGATTTGACAAAAAACACAAAATGACGTCACGTAGTGTAAAGAGTTTGTGTTTACGGCTCTCTGTTTTCATCGTTAAATTTGTAATAAAATGTTGTTTTAATGAAAGTCATTATATATTCTTAACAGAATAAACAAACCTTTGGTTTTTGAAAACTATCTACCAACGTGATTAAAATACAAATTGAAATCAATATTCAGATCAGTATATTTACATCATTTCTGCATAGGCTATATGTACATTTACGTACAATGTATATCGAAAATAAAAGGCTTTTAGAGAAAAAAATGGCTGTGTAATAAATAGAATAACTAACTCTGTACCAGTTATTATCAAACTTATGTACCTCGTGATATAATTATCATTTGTTGTTCGTCTAATCAGAATAAAGCAAATCATATAACATCGGGAAGTTTGTAATTATAAATATTTATTTATCTTTAAGATAAGTGGAGTTGTTTTAGTTTATAACATGTACACACACACACACACACACACACACACACACACACACACACACACACACACACACACATATACACACGCATATATATATATATATATATATACACACACACACACGCGCGCTTACACACGTGCATACGTACGTATATCAGGACTCACGCGAGGTCAAAATCATAGAGCGAAGTCACTTCTCTCTCAAAATGTAGAAAGGGCGAAGTTTTTAACAGCAGGGTGACATGAATTGCATGTATGTATGTATGTATGTATGTATGTATGTACTACATACATACATACATGCATACATGCATACATTGATACATATATATATATCACATCACATCACATCACATCACATCACATATATATTATCTAGCTCATCCAGTGTAAGCAATGTATGTGATATTTTTCAGATCACATACTTTCAGAATTTGATAACTTTGCAACTCAGATGTAAATTAATCGAGGTCGTTGACATTTAAACAAACGTACTACGGTGACACTCCATAACTGACGTATGAATTTATAGTCATAAAAAAAACATTTCAATAGCAATTTTACACTGACAACTGTCCAGTGTTGAGAAAACAAAAAACGATATGCACTACCAGTAGTTTATTCTTATATGTATTTGTAAAAAAAAGACACATCGCAAGCGCAAGCGTGGTTTATTAACATGTAATCACCAAACAATGGCGGCCAGTGACCAAAGACACTGAGTGCAAGCACGGATGTAACGAAAGGCAAATTATTCAGTCATCGTTCTATTATGGATAGAAAGAAGCACTGCAAAAGAAAGAAAGTGTCATGTTCAGATAATAGTCACGGTGAGAGTTTTATTTCTTCTCAAATATACGCAGAAACGTATACCGAAAACACAGACAGACAAAGTACACTTGAAAACATGGATAGACAACGACCAACCGAGCAGACAAGTACAATTTTTTTTATGAGTGAACCTAGCATACAAGACTTGCACAAAAAAATAGACAGTATGATGGAAATGCTCATAACTAACGACATGTTTAACAACGAAATGAAACGTTTGAAAGATGAAATTGTGCAGTCGTTAACAATAAAAGTAAACGAACTAGAAGGAAAAGTGTTTGAAGTGGAAAATAAAAATACACAGCTAAGAGCGGAAATTGAGTTGTTAAAACAAAACCAATCAAAGGCAGACGAACGGTTGGAGGAAACTCTGTTCGCATTAACGCTGACAAACGACAATGTGAATGACATAGACCAATGGACCCGTAAATCCAGTATTAGAGTATTTGGGATAAGAGACACAGAAAAGAATTAGACACACATACAAAGTGAAGAGAAGATAGTTAAACTAATTGAGAGTAAACTGGGTTTGAATGTCAAAAACACCATCGACATCGCACACAGAGTTGGCAAGTTCAACGAGAATACAGACAGAAGTATTATTGTGAAATTTAAATGTAGGAAAGAAAAAAAATGCTGTGATGCAGAACCGTAAAAACCTCAAAGGACCCGGCGTTTCTATAGCAGAGGACCTGACTGCGATCAATCACCAACTACTGAGGCAAACTAAGGAAAACCACGTGTTTAATCAACATGGTCGTCTGCGGGTAACATATTTGCCAAACTCCACAGTGGTCCAAAAACCGCCACCAGCCAGGTTCAACGAATTCCACTGAGCCCAGAAGTAGTTGTGACGGCTAGCACACCACGCTGAGCCACTTATGTTTACACCGACACTGGTTACTTTATTATGATACGTTTCTATTTGTAAATGACTCTGCACTTTTCTATTTTACTAGTTCAGACCGCGTCTAAAATTGCTATTTATCATCATCATCAACACCATCATCATCATCCGTATCACTTTATGGTAATCATCACAAATGATATTTGAGTGATATTTAATCATATATATATATAAATATCACGGTTGCGATTATTCATATGAACATGTACATTATTTAAATATACATATCTATAACATGTATATATACGTATTAAGTTGTCGCTGGGGGGTTTGTTGTCCCTTTCTCTTGGGAGTACTCTCTTTCTGCCTTTAGAATACTTATTATAATAGAGAACTAAGTTTCAAATATATGCATGTGGTGGAATATTTTACAGTATACTATTGCTGGCTATTTCGTAATATAAAATACACGACTGCCACTGAACCAATAACAAAACAGTATTTCCATGG
Organism: Gigantopelta aegis; assembly: GCF_016097555.1. Taxonomy (NCBI): domain Eukaryota; kingdom Metazoa; phylum Mollusca; class Gastropoda; order Neomphalida; family Peltospiridae; genus Gigantopelta; species Gigantopelta aegis. Next base: position 50,415,552 of record NC_054707.1, on the reverse strand, counting down.
CAAGCTATCATGCTTGGTGAGTGAGTGATTTGTAAACCTAAGTGAGTGATCGGTGTTTGATAACACGGCTTGTGTATAAGGGCGACTCGGTAAAAACAGTCCTGCGTTAATTCACACACAGATATATTAAAGGAAAATACCACAGTAAACTATGCGTACGGTGGCCACCACGTGGATTTATTTATTGATCTATTTGTTCGTTTTGTTTATATTATTTATATATTTATCTATTTGTGATTTGAAACAGATTTGTCTGTTTGTATCACCAGGACTTTATATGTCACTAATTTGGCCAAAACAGGCCTCTCTCTCTCTCTCTCTCTCTCTCTCTCTCTCTCTCTCTCTCTCTCTCTCTCTCTCTCTCTCTCTCTCTCTCTCTTCTCGGTATAATATCCGCCCGGTCCCCTCCATTATTATTTTTAGTTGGGGTTAGGGGTTAGGGGTTAGGGGTTAGGGTTTAGGGTTTAGGGTTAGGGTTAGGGTTAGGGTTAGGGTTGGGGTTGGGGTTGGGGTTGGGGTTGGGGTTAGGGTTAGGGTTAGGGTTAGGGTTAGGGGTTAGGGTTAGGGTTAGGGTTAGGGTTAGGGTTAGGGTTAGGGTTAGGGTTAGGGTTGGGGTTAGGGTTAAGGGGGGGGGGGACCGGGCGGATATTTTCCCCCGGGTTCAATTATTATGGCAGGTGACTAGAACGTGGTTCAAGATTATACGTTAAAGCCCCTTTACACAGAGCTGCGACCTTTGTGCCAGCTTTGAGAGAACAAAAAATGGCCAGGACGCTAAACCCAGAAATCCTGTTTCTATGTAACTGCTCCAGCGATCCTTGTGCCTCCCTTGAACCACCAAAAATGCAATTATCGGGCATTGTCATGGCGATCTACGAGCGACCTGTGCGTCCAATGAGCCACCTGCCTGCCTCCCCTGTGCTTCCCCTGTGTAACCTATGCCAACCAACGCGATTATAGTCTACATAGGCGACTCCCGAGCAATGTTTGGGCAACCACAGCCTCCTCTCGGCCGCCTCTGTGCCATCATCGGCGACCAACGGCAACTACGGCGATCACTGGGCGACCATTCAGCCATGCTTCTGCCTCCTAGTCGACCTTTGAGCATTGTTTGGGCGACCCCTGCTGGGCAACCTGGAGTGCCTGGGTATATATATACCCTCTGAATGGCGCTTTTCCATCAGTTTCATCCTAGCTGCCAAAGTGAGAACATCTTCAGAAGATAAAGATTTTGGGATGAACAACCAACTCCTCTTGCATACTGCCTCTTACAAGGTCACCAAGCACTTCAGGTGAACCAGATTGCTGTCCTTAGAAGAAGGACGATAAGGCACAGAAGAAGGAGACCACGAACCTGGTGGGTCCGCCCCTGGCTGACACAACAGAGAAGGTTACAATTCGGGGACTACAGCCAACTTATGCAAGAACTGCGGCTAGAAGATGAAGGGTCCTTCTACAATTACCTTCGAATGGAGCCAACGATGTTCGATGAACTCCTCCAAAGGGTTGGCCCAAGAATTGCGAAGGAAAATACCAATTGGAGAGCAAGTTTGGAGCCTGGTCTGAAGCTAGCTGTGACCCTCAGGTTCCTTGCTACTGGGGACAAGTACCCTACCCTTCAGTACCAGTACTGTGTGTCACATAGCACTATCTCTATCTTTGTGCCATCCGAGAAGAGTACAAGAATGAAGTTGTCCAATGTTCAAGAAACCCCCAAGAGTGGCAGACTGTTGCAGATGACTTTAAGAGCCGGTGGAATGTGCCTCATGCACGTGGTGCCATAGATGGAAAACATTTAGCAGTGCGATGTCCTCCCAACACAGGAAGCCTCTACCACAATTACAAGGGTTTTTTCTCTGTGATCCTGCTTGCGTTGGTGGATGCCAACTACAAATTTCTATGGTGTGATGTTGGTGGCCTTGGTACGATGTCTGACTGCCAGATATTCAATGAATCAGAACTTAAGCAGTGCCTTGAAGATGATACCATCAACTTCCCCGGTCCTGAGCCACTTCCACGTGATGACCGTGACACACCATTCTTCCTACTTGGTGATGATGCATCTATTACCTGGCGACCATTGGGCGACCACTGCGTCTCCATTCTGCAACCACAGCAATGCTTGTGCCTCCCTTCTGCCTCATTTGAGCCACCTTTGAGCAACCAACCTCCTCGGCGACCTTTGTGCGACTGTTTGAACATGTTCAAAATTTACGGCGACCATGGCGTCCATGGCGATGTCTGAACCTCCTATGTGCCACCTTTGACCGACCTAGGCAGCCATTCTGCCTCCTTTGAGCCTCCAACGGCGACCTGGCACATTTTATGGTCGCACAAGGGAGGCACAAAGGTCGCCATCCTATGTAAAGGGGCCTTTAGACACATATAACTATAAACAAAGAAACAATATTTTATCCCATAAGTATATTTCAGAAATAAAAGAATATCTAGACTTGAAGACCCTTGGAGAATAGGTAACCCAATAGTGTCGTTTTGAGACGGCCCCTGGAAGACGGAATGGCTGAGTGGGCGATCATGTGACGCAACGTCACATTAATGATCAACTTCTTTTTGAAATTATTAAGATGAGAATAAAAGCGAAAGTATTAATTACTCAACAAGAAAAAAACAAGATATTCTAAAACAAGAAAAAAATCTTGAAAAAGAAATATTAAATTTAGAATCGAGATCACATACTTTTACTAATGATGAATCCAGAATACTACATGGAAAAAAATTTAGAACTTGAAACCTTGCGTAATCAAAAAATAAAGGGAATCATTTTTAGAAGTAAAGCAAAGTGGTATGAAGAAGACGAAAAAATAAAGAATATTTCCTTAACTTAGAAAAAAGAAACTATATTAACAAAAACATATCGGAAATATTCGACGGTGATAATGTGCTACAAACTGATAATTTAAAAATGTTGAAAATAACTTCAGCCTTCTTTAAAAAAAATTATTCTAATAATTACAATAAACAATAAAAACAATTTAAAAACAATTTTCTAGATACTGAAATAAAATTATCAGAAATTGAAAAAGATAGGTTATATCACTTTAGATGAATGCAAGAGCGTATTGAAAAATATGAAAAATGGAAAAAGTCCAGGATCAGACGGTTTTACAGCTGAATTTTATAAATTCTTTTGGAAAGATATCGGACACTCTCATCTATCATTCTATTAATCATGCATATAATTCCAGAAAACTTTCAGATTTCCCCAAAACAAGATATTATAACATGTATCCCAAAGGAAGGTAGAGATAGACGCCAACTTAAAAACTGGAGACCAGTCACACTTTTAGGCGTAGATTACAAGATTGCGTCAAGTGTTATCGCTAGTAGAATGAAGTCAGTTTTATCAAACATTATAAGCGAATCACAAGCCGGTTTCTTAAAAGGCCGTTTTATTGGAGAAACCACTAGAACTATTTATGATATTATGGAATATTGTAAAACAAATAAAATCCCAGGTTTATTGCTAACAGTAGATTTTGAAAAAACATTTGATACGGTTGATTGAGATTTTATAGATAAAACATTAGAAACATTTAACTTTGGACAATCTTTCAGAAAATGAGTAAAAAATGTTTTACTGATAGCTGTAGTGCTAATATAAACTTTGAGTACCTTTCACATTTCTTTAAGTGTGAATGGGGATGTAAACAACGGGACCCGATTTCACCGTACTTGTTCATTTTATGTGTCGAGCTACTTTCTCTTGCAATAAAACGTAATGAATATATCAGAAGTATAAAAATTAATAACATCGAATATTGCATATTTCAATATGCAGATGATACGAATTTTACTTTAGACGGATCAGAAAGAACTTTATTAGAATTATTTTAAATAATTAAAAATTTTCAAATAAGTTCTGGTCTTAAAATTAATTTAGACAAATGTGTTGCTATGTGGATCGGCTCCAAAATAGGATTAACCGAAAAACTTTGCCCACACATACCACATGGTCAAAAGAGCCATACAAAATTTTCTACAGATCTCAGTGAAATGCCTTTCCTTAATTTCGAAAAACAAATGACCAGAGCACGTAAAATATTATTCACATGGTCAAATAGATCGCTAACTATTAACGGTAAAATTACTATAATAAAATCTCAGATTCTGCCACTTTTCATTCACTTAATCACAGTCCTACGTGATTCAGATAAAACATTTTTCAAAAGATTAAATATAATGTTTTATAAATTTATCTGGTATGGTAAACGTGATAAAATTAAAAGAACAATGCTTATGAATGACTATAAAAATGGTGGACTTAAATGGTTGATGCCATGTCATTCTGCAGATATCTAAAAGTAAAATGGATAAAGCGATTACTTACATCAGATGGTTTGTGGCAGAGTCTTACAAAACTATATTAACTGACTTTGGTAATGAAACTATTTTCAGCTTTTATATGCATCATTCCACAGACAGGATAGCACGTTATGGGCGCAGGTATCGACTTTCGCCAGTTCCTTAATCCAGGACAGAAAAAGGTTTGGTATGTGTGGGAGAAGGGGTCGCCCACGATGACATGTGCAAGGAAGCACAAGCAACCCGATCAGAGTCGGTAGCGGGCTAGGGTTGGTTTCGGTGCTATTGAATTTGTAAATGTCCTGTAGGATTAAAACCAAATAGAAAATGTTGCGTAATTTCTTGAAGGTAATTTTGACGCATAATTTAGAATGGATGATCATAACTAAAATGGAGCCAATTGGTTGATTTGACTTAGTTGATCAAAAGGTAGTCCCTTGCTGGAACCTTTTGAGATTAGGTAGAGTTAGCCTGCATTCTTTTGTCCGACTCCGTCTGAGTGCTAGTGTAAGTGTGTATTAGGGAGCCAGTTTTCTTTTGCCTAGCTCCCCATGGAACGTAGAGCAGTGGTGCTGGGCCATTAGAGGTATTTCGGATGCATTGTTATCATTAGTCAATGCATCCTGTGTGATATATGTAGTATGATAAAAAAAATCAACTTACCCAAATAAAAGAACTTTCCCTTTCCTTGGATTTAGCCACTATGTAAATAGCGAAAATAGTACACAAATTGTATTATGTGGTCACAAAATCCCATAGGCATTTATTATATATATCTATATATCTATATATCTATCTATATATCTATCTATCTATCTATCTATCTATCTATCTATCTATCTATCTATCTATCTATCTATCTATCTATCTATCTATCTATCTATATATCTATCTATATATATATATATATATATATATATTTTTTTTTTTTTTTTTTTTTTTTTTTTTTTGTACTGTATTATACATATAGATGTTTTATTTGTTCTAGATTATCGATTGTATTATCGTTGTTATCTATACATACACATACACATACGCATACGCATACACATACACACACACACACACACACACACACACACACACACATACACACACACACACACACACACACACACACATATACATACATATACACTTGTATATCAGTAATATACTGAAGTTCAATGAAATCGCACCTCTCAATGACCAGTTGTTATTGCTATTGCTCTATTGCTAAACAAAATATACAATAACTCTAATCCTTATTTTTGATTTTGAAATCTAAATGTACCATTATTTCTTGTCTTATCATTTGCTCAACGACATATGACTGGTCCGTTTTCACCGAGGTTCTTTATATATTATATTTTGTATTTGATCAATGTACAATTTGACAATCGAATCCTCTTGTGTGTATTATGTATTGTATATTGTGTGTGAATATCTGCTGCGCTGATAAGCTTGTAGCTTAAAGCAATAAAATCATTATTCATTATTAAGACTTCCCAAGGGGCTTGACGTGAAAATAAATCTAATAATAATTAATAAAATGGTATGTAAACCAATATTACCATTAAACATGACTATCCTGTGTTTGCTGCCATTGTATGATGTTTTCCACTAATCTTTTAACGACTACAATTGTATACTACATAAAGTTTCTGGTTTAGAATACCATTGTCTGTATATTCAATGTATTTCTGGTCATACTAAATTGGATTTACTCTCTCAATAATTTCATACATACGAAAAAATAAGAGAAAATAAGATGATGTTTTACCTAGTGAAAACACTTAGACACATATTTATATACAGTCAGTGATATTTTATGCAAGAAGATGTATTTAATATACAAGTTTAGTAACTACAACGTCTCTGTTAGGCGGCAACATCTTAACGGTGGCAAGACACCCACGACAGTTTCTTTAAGAGTATAACATCAAAAGTGGCGCTATCTAAACCTCTTTAATTAACTTTTTCGCACATGCAAATGAAATCTAAAACTCCTAATTCCACAATTATCTCCTTCTGAAAAAACGAGATGTAGGGTTACAAATTGTCGGATTGTCCACAGGCCAAGTAACCAGAACGTTTAAACGGCACAGTTCCAAGACTGTCAGAAGGTCAGAACGCCTTCAGGTTCTAATAGACCAAATAAATTCCTATTGCTGATAATGTTAACGTTTACTAATAAAACTGATAATATTATAAGTAGCGTATCAACACACCCAGGAAGTTCAACAATCAAAAGTGTGGCACCTCACATCTAATCAACCGGCAAGGAAATGGGGGGGGGGGGGGGGGGGGGGGGGGGGATTACATACCATGTAAGAGATTTAATTAATGTTTTTATTAGCAACCGTCATTTTTGCTGAAAATTGCAATTCCATTTTTGAGAGTATCCTGCATTAGTTTCAACCTCTGGCATATACTGCATAACAACTGTATAACAAATAAAAGTGTATTTATTTATTATCAAAGGATAATAGAATTTGCACAAATAATCAATGTCACATATTACAACCAGCCCAAGATTGTCACTATTACCTGACATATGTATGGAATATCTCCCGGTCAGCAGCTACCACTAGTTGGTGAAAAAAATGAATATTGATCAGACCGGAAACCATTGATTATCGATGACGTCATCGAGATCCTGAGTTTGGTCTAGTATTGACACAGTGGTAGCAATGCCGACATCGGTGTAGATGGACAGACAGTGGGAAGGTATTCTGTTTGTAATTTGGTCGTAATTCTCGTGGTAGTCAGTAGCAACGATTTTCAATATTAGGGATTGAGTTGCATGTAATTTTATGGTTAAATTGAAAACAAAATCAGCCACAAACACCCCTACCCCCATCTTGCACACAAAACAACAACAAAACCCCTCAAAAGTAATGCGTAACAACGTGATAAATATGATCTGAAGCGAACTCTGAAACTATATTAACATATCTAAATGGAGGACCCAAGGGAATAACATGTGAGGTTACACTTCCTGTGTTTTGAGATAATTGAATTTTAAATTTTACAACTCTGTAGTAATGCAATCGTGAAATGTTTATTACTAAACCAACAATCCTTAATGACCTACTATAATTATAGGTTTTTATGTCACTGTGGTATTGACATACATGGTATTTGACTCTTTGTTTGGACATCATATGTTATTCTTCCATTGTAGTTTATGTTTTTAATGATATGACGTCTGCTTCACAATGACTTCATCATATTTCGTTTCATTATTTACTACTTTCTGTTTATTGCCAAAATGTACCAATAGATAGTGGTATACTGATTAACGCTACCGAAAGTGATATTGCATGCTGAACGTTCGCCCAAGAGACCTATTTTAACGCAACGTCACCGATTTATACATAGTTAGCGTGCTATTCCCTATTAAATACATTTTAAATATGATTACACCTTGTAAATGAGCATGCTATATTACTGGAGAAATTTACAGTACATTTTCTAAATATTGGTTAGAGATGATAATAAAAGAATATGTCAAATGTGGACATCACAGATTATTCGCTTGGACACTTCAAACCCAATCAAGATTCAGACACGTCCATCTTAGGCACAACATCTGGCTGATTTCCAATGGCCGAGGCTGGAACATAGGTTAAAACGATTAAGCCTCTGCCATATCTCTGACAACTAGACGCCCAAGCAATCCAGTAGCTTGATGAAGATCGTTACTTTAAATGCGATCAGGTTGTGGGACCTTTACGGAGATGCTCGAACGTCTTTATTAATCAATATATATCAAGGAGCATTCGTTGGCACTCAGCTATCTTTGTGGTTTTGTTAGTGTAATTTGCCCCAGCTGTTGGCCCCCGGTGATTACCCAGATCGGCCGCTACAGGCATTCGTCTTGCTCAGTGCATCTCCATTTGGAAGCATCGTCGTCCTCCTACGAGACCTATCACTTCGGCTGTGTCTTTGTTCGGCCACAAATTCAGTTTAATCATCTGTCAGATTAACTCAATAATTAAACAATATAAATGACATCCCGCGCACTAGCAATTACATAAAGCAACGGGTTTACCGGCATTTCGTTAGTTTACACAAAAGTCAAAACGTGTATCAGTGCCGATCGCTGCATGGCATTTAAAAGACTATTTTAGGCACCAATGTAAAGCTAATGTAATGATAGCATTTGTAAAAAATAAAAAATTGTATTGTTCAGTAATACAATTATACACTCTATTAGATATAGTTCCTCCCACATTCCTTAATAGGTTCTTTTATATATAAATATATATATAGCCACAGGGGAAATAGAATTAGTTGTTCGCTTTTCAGTAAATTCAAATTGATAATTGTTGAAAGCCTTCGTGGGAGACTTATAGCGAGCACAACGTGTTATATCTCTAATATCCGTTACAGAAATTTATACCAGTTTTTGTCCTGGACATACCGTGTAACCTAGCCAAAGGGTATTCCTGGCAAGCGAGTTTCAACCAAAATTATATACACAAAAATGCGATCATTCAGGTTTTTAAAAACGTATAGAATAATGTTAAAATATTACCTTTATTTACAAAGTTCTTTATTTGTAATGTGGAGAAATTATCTTTATTTGAAATGTTGAAAAATTACCTTTATTTAAAATGTTGAGAAATTGATATTTATTTAAAATTTTGAAAAATTATCTTTATTTGAAATGTGGAGAAAATACCTTTAATTGTTGAGAAATTGCCTATATTTTCTACTTCTTTGGATTTCTGTTCCCGTATACACACACACACCACACACACGCACGCACGCACACACAAACGCACGCATGCACTCACATATATGTGTGTAGTTCATCTACTGTATATACATGTACCTGCAATTCTTTTTGTTTGTATTTTTATTTATATCTTTATTGATGCATCGATCTGGGATCGATTCCCGTCGGTGGGCCTATTGGGCTATTTCCCGTTTTAACCAGTGCACCAAAACTGGTATATCAGAGGCCGTGGTTTGAGTTATTCTGTCTGTGGGATGATGCATATAAAAGATCCCTTGCTACTAATGGAACAATGTAGCGGGTTTTCTCTCTAAGACTACATGTCAAAGTTACCAAATGCTTTGACATCCAGTCGCCGATGATTTATAAATCAGTGTGCTCTAGAAAAGAGATGATTAAATATATTAAGCACTATTAAAATGATGTGTAAATGTATTAAATACTGAAAAAAGAAATTTATTTAGCAGTGAAAATATATTGTTTGTCGAATGGAAGAGAAGAACTGGTACTACCATTAAAGAGCCATGCACCGGTTACGTTTTGATTTGATTTTAATGAATGAATGAATGAATGAATGAATGAATGAATGTTTAACAACACCCCAGCACGATTATTTTAATCAGTCTATCAGCACTTTGTTTTAGTCACGGCTTCTGTAATACAAATAGTGTATTCTTCCTTTAATTACTTTAGCACTTATTTCAACTTAACAAGCACTAGTTTCGTTGTTTTTATCAGAATGGTATATATTCAGAATGGCCATTTAAGAATTGAACGTGAAATTTTTTTGAGTTTCATGCTAGTATGAAACGCAAAACCGCTTTACACACTGTATGAATGGCTTCGCGCTAACGCGCTACGCCATTCATACTAAAGTATTTCAAAAAATTTCACGTTCAATTCTTATAATTCCAAACACATAACCATGTCATTAATGTAAAGCTCTTTAAAATAAAAAGTGAACTCTATTTTCCAACTATTTACTATTTTATTAACACGAAATTCATACTCAACATTAGCGGAATCCCTATGGTGGTTCGGCTTTTTCCGTCAATAGCCGAATGAGAGAATGACAATGTTACAATCATTAATACAATTCATATTAATTTTTTGCATTAAATGTCAATACCAACTAAAAACATTTTGAATATAACGTAAGTAATTTTAATAACTTTTAACCTGTAATAAAAATGTCTGAAGCGACCTATTTTGTATGTTATAATTTATATGTGAAGCGGTTGGTGTATGAATATTTAACTACGAACTGTGGATGGGCGCCATTTTTTGATTACTGTCCAGATTTACCAATTACGACGTTGAAATTACAGTTATAAAATTTTGAGTGCGTGATAATTCCATGTGTTGATAGATTTGACATGGAGAAAGTGGTTTCAATGTTTCCGGAAAAAGATGAAACAGGTGTGTCGCGAGTTTCTGTGTTTACTGGCCTTGTAATTGTGGAAGTGGCAACAGGATGGTTTTGGCATGTGTGACTTCAAGTGGTGCGACACAAGTATTCGTGAGATTTGACAGTGCCATGCTCATGTTTCGTTTTTGGAAAGTTGAACATTCTCTGTTTCGAATTGAAGCTTCGTTCCTGTGTCACGACATGTACATGATATGCCTAGTTTCAAAACCCGACTCGTTTAAAGATTGCATCGCAGTGGCGCGCAAACTTAGAAACTATGTGTTGTGTACGTCATACTACAATGCCGTTGAATGCGCGTTACTGCTAATGGTTGGCATGAACTGACTGAATTTTGTTTTTGAAATCGCTTTTGTAAAATACCAAATTCCATTGAAGCCCTATTTTTTTTTGGATCGGCAAAATAGCTTTTTAGCTGTGGGATTTTGAATTCACTATAAACATATAACGTAAGTAATTTCAATAACTTTTAACCTTTAATAAAAATGTCTGAAGCCCTATTTTGTTGTTGTTGTTTAAAACTTTTTCGTGCATATATACCACGAAGGTTTCACGCACGCCTGTCCTGGGCTCAATCTCTGGCCTTTGCCAGTGACTGAGTCCAGGACAAGGGGGGGGGGGGGATGAGTTTGAAGTGGGCAGAATTTTGAATAAGTATTTAGTAGTGTCCAGCGACTGCGCGGACCGACTAGTAGACACCGAAAATGGGCCGTGTTCTGACTGGCTGAATTTCGATTCCTTCGGATCTAACTAGAAAAACCTAAGTCTACGGAGACTAACTGCACCTAACATCATGTCCGGACTAAGAATTTAAACCCAAAAATAAGTTTGATTGCTCGGCCGAAACGGTTTTAAGGTGGTTTGAGCAATTGAACGGGCGCCAAAGTAAAATGCGTTGGACTATTTATAAAAAAATAAACATAAGAATTTGGAAGGTCGATCAAAACGTGTTTAAAGTCCAACTAAGCCCAAAAAGGAGGTTACCTGTCCTAGTTAAGGTTGGCGCAGCAGGATTCATGGCGAGTTGATGGACTGTTCAGGCTTGAAGTTGGGGAGTCCTTCGGTCAAGACCTGGATGTTGCGGTCGATGGCTCCTGGGTAGATGTCTCGTAGAACCATCTTTAAGATGCGGTGGATGGTCCCGTTTGACATCGATGGCATCAGGAGCCCCTGCCTGTACAGTCCTTCCTGCTGAGCTGTCACATAAAGTTTGTCGGAGTTTAGGGCACCTTGTAGCTGGTACTTCCCTTGTCCGGATGGAAGTTGGCGCCAGTGCTTGTCGTCCCAAGGTCCCTTTAGATGTTTGTTATCGGTGAAGTCACCGATAACCGCCCCCGTGTATTTCGTTGGCAGTCTGTCACAAACGAGAATCCAATCGGATTCATCAGACGTCAACGGTACGGTGATCGATGACATCTTCCTCTTCTTGAATTCTCGCTGGACCGCCGTGGTTTCAACAACAACTACCGGAGGTAGTGGTGGACTTGCCGGTGGCTCATCAATGACCACGTGGCCCGTGTCCATGGTACTCGGTAGATCGACAGAAGGGGCCGCCACTGTCAGTGGAGCTGACAGCTTTGGTCCCCCCTGGGTCTTTCCTGGCGAGTGCTTCGATCGAGCAGGTAAACTCGGTTGAGCAGAATGAACCGCCCCCGGTGGTTGAGCCACCGGGTTTGGTTCACCCTGCGCCGCTCCTGGTCTCGCTCTCCTCTTCGGGACAGGTGGGACCGCCCTTGGCGGTTGAGCCGCCAAGTTAGGTCCCCCCTGCGAAGTCTTGGGTGGCCTCCTCCGTCTTCTGCTGGTTGTAGGTTGCTTCCTGTCACTGCCATATAATAGCGTGACGGTCGCCGAGTCGCCATTGTGCTCGATCCTATACTTGGACAATGGCCCAAGCGATCGAAGCACAGCCCCTAGGGTGGGGGGGAGAGAAATCTCCACGCTCTCTAAACACAACTTCATCGCTTGAAAGTCAGGCAGAAGTCCCTATTTTGTTGGTATAATTTATATGTGAAGATGTTTAGAAGTTTGACAGCAGACGATTACTGTTTGATGTCTAAAAATAGAATCTCACGGAAATTCCTCGGGGATTCCTTTGTTGACATAATTCATAAAGTAGTTCCGGCTATATAGCCAAAAATAGTGCTAAACTGAGATTCATGGTGCTATGAATGCCAGTTTTTATCGTCACGTGATACGAATTTGACCAATCCAAGGGTTTATAATAAAGGGATTTTTAGAGATTGGAATTATAACATCATAGGTTTTTTTTTTAAAGGCCATATCTCGTTTCTCTTTCAAAATCTCGAAAAAAAATGATCTCAGATTTTCTTCTCTTTTGATCCGTGAGATTGAATACTTTGAATTAATATCATTCTTTCTAGAATATCATTCACTTAGACTGTTGGTAAGGTCTGTTGCTGTATTGACTTGTTTTGTTAGTTTTTCTTTCAGATGTTTAATTTCACATTTCGTTTTCAGCTCATATAATCGCTTGTCACGTAACATGTAACAAGTTCATTCAAAAGGCGGAGGTTTTTTTTAATTACTTTTTCAAAATATTTCCGATAGACTAACAGCACTGTCTACAGCGATTGCAAATAGGCCCTTTAATTAATTTTAGAGGGATTTCTACAAGTGTTTATTGTATCTCTGCCCATTTTTTTTAATGATTTTCGCAAACGCCAATTTCTTCGGAGACATGATGGCAGTTAATGACTCTACTGGCTAATCATAGTTATTTCGCCTTTTGCACTGGCTATTCAGAGTTGTAACGTTTTTATATTTGGGAAACAGTTCTACGTCAGCATTTAATATCCCCTAATTATTTTGTTTGATGTTTTATACATACATTACAGCGTGTGTATGCTAGCACATTCTAATGTTTGGTTCATACTACCAACTGCCACGACGGAGTTGGTAAACTGGCCGATCTCACTTCTACGACTGTCCAGTTGCTAGTCTGAATGTTTTTACAACTCGATTCTCATCGTGTACGATTTCCACGACCGATTATTTCACCTTATTGTCGGACTTATATCCAATTAAGGTTCAAGCACGCTGTCCTGGGCACACACCTCAGTTATCTGGGCTATCTGTCCAAGACAGTGAGCTAGTTGTTAGTGAGAGAGAAGAGGGTGTAGTGGTCTTACACCTATCCTTTGAGTCGTTAAAAATAGCTCTGGGTGGGAACCGGTACCGGGCTGCGAAACCAGTACCTACCAGCCTTATGTCCGATGGCTTAACCAAGACACCACCTAAGCCGGTCACGACTGATTAGTTGTTAATCTGAGCGCACCTATCGTGAGTTGGGAACGAGTAAATAAAAGTACAACGCAACCGTCAAGTTGGCCAACTCCGTTGTTCATGTTGTTAGTCTGAGCCTAGCATTACAAACCTCAACTCGAATGCAAAGCTAAAACATTCGATCTTGTGTACACCTTTTGAGACTTGTAAAACAAAGCAAGGCTGTAAAGATTTTGGCGCCTGCAGTGGCATGCGTTATAAAGTGGCAGTTTTTCTGTTGACGGAGTTCCGAGTTGGAACCACACATTGTGGTCACGATCAACTATCTTCCGTAGACAAAACATCTGGCAGTTAACCATGGCTGCATACCCTCACAACTGTATTACAATATATTTTGGAATCTTTCATTTAATTTCATTTCAACTTATTTTCGTGCTTATATCCAATTAGTGTTCAATCACGCTGCCCTGGGCACACACACCTCGGCTATCTGGACTGTCTGTCCAGGAAAGTGGGTTAATTGTTAGTTGTTAGTGGTTAATGAGAGAGAAGATAGTGTAGTGATCTTACACCTACCCATTGAGTCGTCAAATCTCGCTCTGGGTGGGATCCGGTACCGGGCTGCGAACCTAGTACCTACCAGCCTTATGTCCGATGGCTTAACCACGACATCAGCGAGGCCGGTGGAATCTATTTTGTCCAGAGATACGGTATTGAATATATCGCCATGGATGTTACCACGTCTATTATACACTTTAAAAATTGTATATTGTTTTGGTTTATTAATGGTGAGTAGGTCAAAGTATAACCGGCCTCGGTGGCGTCGTGGTTAGGTCATCGGTCTACAGGCTGGTAGGTACTGGGTTCGGATCCCAGTCGAGGCATGGGATTTTTAATCCAGATACCGACTCCAAACCCTGAGTGAGTGCTCCGCAAGGCTCAGTGGGTAGGTGTAAACAACTTGCACCGACCATTGATCCATAACTGGTTCAACAAAGGCCATGGTTTGTGCTATCCTGCCTGTGGGAAGCGCAAATAAAAGATCCCTTGCTGCTAATCGGAAAAGTAGCCCATGTAGTGGCGATAGCGGGTTTCCCCTCAAACTCTGGGTGGTCCTTAACCATATGTATGACGCCATATAACCGTAAATAAAATGTGTTGAGTGCGTCGTTAAATAAAACATTTCTTTCTTTCTTTGTAAACACCTAAAGCTGAAGCAGATGTAATATTGCACAATATATATCCAAACTCGTTCCTTTTTTCATACAGCTAAGTTAGACCTTTTTTCAGTTTGAATCGCTATGAAGTTAATGTTATAGGTTCAGCAGTTTCTTCTATTCCAACTCCAGTGGGTCAATCTGTGTTATTCCGCATTCATTCTGACAATATATTATTTTCAACAATCTCATCATTTTCTTTGAATTTGTTATATATATATATATATATATATATATATATATATATATATATATATAAATTTTTGTATCTCTGATATCGCTTCTATTTGATTATATGTTATTTGAAATAATTCGAAAAGCGAAGCTGTAGAAAAGCGATATAATTTGTCCTATTAGGATGTCTTTAAAACTATATTTTCTCATTAAAGAGCGTGTGCGTATACCTTTCTATTCAGTGATGCTGTTATGCCGATTTCGAGTAAATGAGTCTTCTAGGCGTTGTTTTACACTTCCGTTAGACACACCACTGAAATAAAACACCATTCATCCCACTTGTTATTAGAACCGAGTCGGTAAAATGTATCGCTGTTAATGCCAGCTATTTATTTTATGTGCCATTGAATAGTCATAAAAATCTGTTTTAAATGCATCTATACCGATCTCGGAACGGGAGAATATAAATGTAACTGTTTTTGTTTTATTTTTTGTTTAAAATAGTGTTACATATCCAGGAACAAGACACTTGAATTGGATGTAAGAATAGCATACGTACATGAAAATATGCTTAGACTGTGAAGTTTTTATATCGTACTTTTAAAAAGTCCATTAAGAGACTGATACATACTTTTAGTGCCGCATGCGTGGACACAAATTGCTGTGGAGTTAAATTCGATTCATCATACATTTGTGGATATCGTTGAAAAGTAACGTATCTGTTGTTATCCCGACACTGCTATATGATCTGGGGCAAAACATATTTAATAATGAAAACACCCACTTATCTGTTGTTGTGTTTTTTTCGATTTCGATTTTGAATTTTTTTTCGTTTTTCTTTTTGTAAATTGTATAAAAGTAGCTTTATACCAAATAGCATCTGACCGGGTCAAAGTTCAAAGTGTACCCACAGTTAATACTAACAGTCCTGTCATTGGTGACAAAAGTCTTTCAAGTAATAACATGTTGTTTCATCTGGTCTGTAACGTCCTGTAATTTAATATAAACCATCTGCTATTAAGCTTGAAAAATGTGCGAGGTCATAATGAAAATGTTTGTGCGGAACTAGAGTAGTCTAAGCTGCTTCCCGTTATGTCTGATATCAGCAACGTAATCACCATCCCAAACCATAATCTACACGGTGTTCATATCGATTAAAACGCTGCGTGTGGGATGTTTAGTCACATATTGTCGTTTATGGGATTGAAAGGAAATGTTTTATTTAACGACGCACTCAACACATTTTATTTACGCTTATATGGCGTCAGACATATGGTTAAGGACCACACAGATATTGAGAAAGGAAACCAGCTGTCGCCACTTCATGGGCTACTCTTTTTCGATAAGCAGCAAGGAATCTTTTATATACACCATCCCACAGACAGGGTAGCACATACCACGGCCTTTGATATACCAGTCGTGGTGGACTGGCTGAAACGAGAAATAGCTCAATGGGCCCACCGACGGGGATCGATCCCACATCGACTGCGCATCGAGCGAGCGCTGTACCACTGGGCTACGTCCCGCCCCTTTATGATTTTGGATTTGGTGGTATACATCCAAAACGGCAAAGGTAACATTTCATAAATTTCATTAACGATTATTCTGCAGTTGCTATTTTTAATAAATAAATAATTAAGAATGTTCATGAATATATTAAGCAAAAAACCCCAACAAAACAACAACAAAAAAACAAACACACAAACAAACAAAAGAACAAAACAACAACAACAGCAAAAAGAAAAAGTAAAAAGTAAAGTTTCTTTTATTCAACGACGCCACTAGAGCACATTGATTTTTTATGTTATCTTCGGCTATTGGACGTCAAACATATAGTCATTCTGACACTGCTTTTAAGAGGAAACTCGCGGTCGCCACATAGGCTACTCTTTTATGACAGGCACCAAGCAATCTTTTATTTGCGCTTCACATAGGCAGGATAACACAAACCATGGCCTTTATTGAACCAGTTATAAATTACTGGTCGGTGCAAGTGGTTTACACCTACCCATTGAGCCTTGCGGAACACTCACTCAGGGTTTGAAGTCGGTATGTGGATTAAAAATCCCATGCCTCAACTGGGATCCGAACCCAGTACCTACCAGCCTATAGACCGAAGGCCTAACCACGACGCCACCGAGGCCGGTAACAGCAAAAAGAAAGAAAATATAAACAAACACACACAAACACACACACACACACACACACATCAAAACAAAAAATAACACAAAACAAAAACATATAGGCAGAGACAGCTTATTGAATATAAAGGCCAGCTTCAGACTGTCAACTGTCACGACGAAGTTGGCCAACTCAACGGTTGCGTTGTAATTACGACGGTCTAGCTCAGATCAACATCTAATGGGCTATACGACAAGAATCGAGTTGTTAGAGCGCTCAGATTAACACCTAATGGGTTATACGAAGAGAATCGAGTTGTTAGATCGCTCAGATTAACAACTAATAGGGTTATACGAAGAGAATCGAGATGTTAGAGCGCTCAGACTAATAACTAATGGGTCATACGAAGAGAATCGAGTTGTCAGAGCGCTCAGATTAACATCTAATGGGCTATACGACAAGAATCGAGTTATTAGAGCGCTCAGATTAACAACTAATGGGTTATACGAAGAGAATCGAGTTGTTAGAGCGCTCAGATTAACAACTAATGGGTTATACGAAGAGAATCGAGTTGTTAGAGGGCTGAGATTAACAACTAATGGGGTCATACGAAGAGAATCGAGTTGTTAGAGCGCTCAGATCAACAACTAATGGGTTATACGAAGAGAATCGAGTTGCTAGAGCGCTCAGATTAACAACTCATGGGGTCATACGAAGAGAATCGAGTTGCTAGAGCGCTCAGATTAACAACTCATGGGTTATACGAAGAGAATCGAGTTGTTAGAGCGCTCAGATTAACAACTAATGGGTTATACGAAGAGAAT
Source organism: Gigantopelta aegis (assembly GCF_016097555.1). Classification (NCBI taxonomy): domain Eukaryota; kingdom Metazoa; phylum Mollusca; class Gastropoda; order Neomphalida; family Peltospiridae; genus Gigantopelta; species Gigantopelta aegis. Next base: position 50,397,498 of record NC_054707.1, on the reverse strand, counting down.
CGAGTTGTTGGAGCGCTCAGAATAACAACTAATGGGTTATACGAAGAGAATCGAGTTGTTAGGGCGCTCAGATTAACAACTCATGGGTTATACGAAGAGAATCGAGTTGTTAGGGCGCTCAGATTAACAACTAATGGGTTATACGAAAAGAATCGAGTTGTTAGACAAGCGCGTACCTGCCTGTACGCAAGTACGCAGTGGCGTCCACATCATTTTTCCACACAAAAAAACAAAACAAAAAAACAAAAACAAAATAATTCTTAAAACCCCCCAACGGAAAACCGTGCACGCGAGAGAAAAGGAGAGGGATAACCAAATTGTAGAATAATGGCACATTGTCAAGTTCACACACATGCACATAGGCTAGACTGTCTCACTCTGATGTCATCAAATACAACATGACGACACATATTTTAATGACGTTCGCCGCTTGCAATACACATTATGTGGTACGCCAGTTAAAATGTCGGATGCTCAGAAAACGCTTTATTAGGATTTTGCGACGGGCCATCAACGTCAGTATGGCAGTCAGTTAACCTAAGTTTTCCTGACAACCCCCAGTACTAACCAGTTATTTGCAAGTAAAGGCACAGGTAGATCTACATGTAGATGTACTCCTTTTCATACCCGGACTCAGCTAAAGATATTTTAGAGCGCTCAGATTAACAAATAATGGGTTATACGAAGAAAATCGAGTTGTCAGAGCGCTCAGACTAACAACTAATGGGTTATACGAAGAGAATCGAGTTGTCAGAGCGCTCAGATTAACAACTAATGGAGTTATACGAAGAGAATCGAGTTGTTAGAGCGCTCAGATTAACAACTAATGGGGTTATACGAAGAGAATCGAGTTGTTAGAGCTCTCAGACTAGCAGGTTTCTGCTGGCAGTTGGTAGTGTAAGGCTGGTAACTTACAATCCGAAACCCGTTAAACATTCAGCGCATACGTCCATTTAACAGTAGATATGTTTTTCCAAATGAATATATTTTTTATGTATCTCTGATTTAAAAAAAAAAAATTAATATAATTTTTGTGTTGAAAATAATACATCAATATTTTCTGTCGTCATAATATCAGTAAAGGATTGTAATGAATAATTTTTTTATAAATTTAGAATAGAAATTGGAGATCTTTGAATGCATCAAACCGCTTACATGCAAGCAAATATGGAGTTCATTCTTAATGTAACGTAATCCTTTATCCAGACAATTTTTAGAGAAAGCCTTTCAATACATATTAATTGGCCAACAGCAAGTCTAAAGTTGCTATAAATTACTTTAAGCTGGGATATCATATGCGAGATGACATTCTACATTTGACATTGACATATAATGCTGATACTCTCATCGATTAGTAACGGAACTACACCACGTCGGTCAGTCAGTCGTGATCTAAATTTAACTACGAACAATTCTGCAAACTCCTGGGCAAACCAAACATAGCCAAATCAGCTGTTCAAAGCAAGGTTAAATTAACACCGGGTTAGTTTAATGTTTTCCTATTAATTAGTGTTGTACAAATACAAAATAAACTTTAGATTTGACTGTGCGTGGCTATCATTGGTTGTTTTAAATCTTATATTAACATTACATTTTCAAGTATTATTGGTTTAGAAAATTCCCGTTAACCACTGGTCAAGTTAACTAACGTTTGAACAAAAAAAAGAGAAGGATTTCTTTAACACGAGACACTCATGCGTTACATTCTGATTCATTGAGTGGTCATACCGGTGCGTGTGTAAGAATTGTAACGAGGGGTGGGGGTGGGGGGTGGGGGGAGTCTACACTGTGGTGAGCGAAGTTTACTTAAGCATGATGGTGTGTGTGTATCTGTGAGGGTATGTGTGTATGTGCGTCATGTGCCTATGTGTGTGTGTGCGTGCGTGTGTGGTGTGTATGTGTATGTGTGGTGTGTGTATGTGTATGTGTATGTGTGTCTATTTTGTGTGATGTGTGTGTGTGTGTGGTGTATGTCTGTGTGTGTGTGTGTGTATCTTTGTTTGTATGTGGTGTTCGTGTGTGTGTGTGTGTGCGTGCGTGTGTGTGTGTGTGTGTCTGTGTATGTGGGTTTTTGTATATGTGTGTGTGTGTGTGTCTGTTTATGAGTGTCTATATGTGATGTTTCTATGTATGTGTGTATGTCTCTCTCTCTCTCTCTCTCGTCTCCCTCTCTCGCATCAGTCTCTCCATCTCCTCTCCTCTTCCTCTCTTCCTCTCTGTATGTGTGTGTGTGTGTGTGTGTGTGTGTGTGTGTGTGTGTGTGTGTCTGTGTTTGTGTATGTCGCTGTGTGTGAATGTGTGAATATGTGCGTATATATGTATGTATGTATGTATGTATGCACATGTATATATGTATATGTAATGTGTGTGTTTGTGTGTACGCCTGTGCGTGTGTGGTGTATGTGTATGTGTGTCTGTGGTGTGTGTGTGCTGTTTTGTCTGTGTACGTGTGGTGTTGTATTGTGTGTGTTTGTATGTTATGTGTATCTGTGTTGTGTGGTATGTGTGTGTGTGGTGTGTGAAGGTGTGTGTGTGATGTATGTGTGTGTGTGTGTATATGTGTGTGATATGTGTGTGTATGTCTGTGTATGTATGTTTGTTTATGTGTCTGTGTGTGTGAGGGTGTGTGTGTGAGAGAGGGTGTTTGTTTGTATATGTGTGTATATAGGTTTGTGTGTGTATGTGTGTGCGTGTGTGAGTGTGCCCTCCTCTCTCTCTCTCCTCTCTCTCTCTCTCTTTGTCTCTCCGTCTTTCTTTAACACACACACACACACACACACATATACCGCACACGCTCATCGCCCCTATATCTCAGCTGCACCATTCTCTACACTCACTCTCATCTCAGTCCCTCCTCTAACCGTAGTCTCTCTCTCTATAGGGTTTGCTCTCTCTCTTGAGTCTCTCCCCTCTCTCTCTCCTCTCTCTGTCCTCTCTCTCTCTCCACACCTAAATACACACTCTCTCTCTCTGTCTCTCTCTCTTTGTCTTCTGTTTGTGTGTTTGTGTGTTTGTGTGGGTGTGTTTTTGAGAGAGAGAGAGAGAGAGAGAGAGAGAGAGAGAGAGAGAGAGAGAGAGAGAGAGAGAGAGTGAGAGTGTGTGTGTTAAAGAAAGACGGAGAGACAAAGAGAGAGAGAGAGAGAGAGAGAGAGAGAGAGAGAGAGAGAGAGAGAGACACACACACTCACACACGCACACACACACATACACACACAAACTTATATACACACATATACAAACAAACACTCTCTCACACACACAGACACATACACAAACATACATACACAGAGAGAGAGCGAGTAAATGTGTGTGTGTCTGTGAGAGAGAGAGAGAGAGAGAGAGGAGAGAGAGAGAGAGAGAGAGAGAGAGAGAGAGAGAATGTGTGTGTCTGTGTGTCTGTGCGTGTGTGTGAGTATGTGTGCGTGCGTGTGTGTGCGCACGTCTGCGTTTGTCTGTGTGCGTGTGCGTTATAACAATTGCAAGGAACCCGATCTCCATTCACCTGTAATAACCCACTCCAACTGAATTTTACTGTCTGCTGTAGTATAACCTGTAAATGAGCTCTACCACATTCACACAGGGTCATAATCCCACCAGTTGGTACTTTTGTTTAATTTTAAAAATCATTTACATATTTAATCTTAATATTCTCGATAATTCACTGTTATCATGCAGAAATTTACTCGTCTAAGTATATTTGCATATGGATTGTAAATACTCTTATGAGCAAAAGTATATTTACTTTGTGTTCACGTGTGGTTATAGTGAAAGATGTAATTTTATATGGGCATATAGACACTCACACGCACGCACACACACACACATGTTCTCAACTCCAAATGACAGGATAAGCAATCAACAGGCATTAAACAACTATCCATTCTCAACTCACGTACCGTCTACAGTAAGAGACAGCAATGTTCCTTGGGGTTTCCCAGGGAGCGCTACCAGTAGGATGCCATTCACTGATCATCAGAGTGCTCAATATATACTGCAGCATCTCAATAATCTGTTCCGATATTCATGTACATAAATGTGTGCAAAACGTGAAGTGTATGTGAGAGAGGTGAAGTAGGGGGTTATATAGCCAATGGATCAGCATTCCGGAAGGTTGAATTTGATTAATGTTAACATCAAATTCACAATTTAATATTTCATTTTGGAATATATCCGACTTAAAACGTGATGAATTTAATAAGTGTTTTAAAAAGTTTCATGTTATTGGTCTCTCTGAAACATGGTTAGGAAACAAGAGTGTCTTCAATTTTACAGGATATCTTTCAATTTCCAATCCACGCAAACAATTTGTGCAAGCATCCCGTGGTGGATCGGCTTTTTAAAAAAATGTAAAACTGGTTTAAAGCCTTTTGTTTCTTTTGTAGCATGTAGTGAATTTACATTATGGATTAGAATTAGTAAAACGTTTTTATCGGTTGACATAGATATATTTGTCTGCACTACTTATGTACCACCTGAAAATTCATCATATTGAAAAAATGTAACAACAGGTCCCTTTAATGTCATAAGTAATGAAGTTTTAAAATATTCGCAGCATGGATCGATAATAATTGGCGGGGACTTTAACGCTAGAACTGCTACCGAGTGTGGGTGTGTGAATAGTGATGGAGTTAATTTTCTTGAAAACATATATGTACCGTCAGATATTTTTACTACCATAGAGACAAAAAGAAATAACCGAGATAATATAGCGAACAAATTTGGACAATCCCTCATATCACTAGCAATTGCATCAAAATTAATTATTTTAAAAGGTAGAACAGTTGGAGATCATTTGGGACAGTTTACATGCCACACGTACAATGGTCAGAGTATTGTAGATTATGTTCTTACATCTGAAGAACTCTACAGCCATGTGAAATATTTTAATATTAAACCGCTTTCATGGACATCAGATCACTGTCAGCTCTCCCTAAAACTTAATATATCAGTTAGAAACAAAAAGTCACAGGAAAATCCCCAAAAATCAGCCATAAATTCACGAAACGTAAACAAAGAAAATGGCACAATAATAATAGCATGCCACGTGTATACTCAGCAGTAATGTCAGATGAAAACAAAGAGGCACTCAACAGGTTCATTTTAACACCACCACCAACGTCGGATGTAGACGCAAGCTGCTATGTCAACTTGTTTGAATCTATAGTAAATGCCATAAATATATATGCTACCAAAAATCAGAATCTAAATAGATCTCTGAAGAAAAATCTTTGGTTTGACATAGAATGCAAAAATGCCAAATTGGTTATGGAATCTAATTTCAAGACATTTAATGCTAATAACACACAAGAAACAAAGCAAAATGCATTTCTGTTCAAAAAGAAATATAAGAGATTAACCTATCATAAAAAAGATCTCATAAAAGTGATCTTGTTTCAAAACTTAGAAGTATACCTAAGAACGACACAAAAGCTTTATGGCATACAATTAACAGTATCAAGGATAAAAAAAAAAAACGAAGTGTTCCCTGAACCTCACGAATTAGTAGACCACTTTGAAAAGATCTACCAAGATCCAACAGTTAACTGTTCTTCTAATGAGGTTGATTATACTAATCTGCAGGATAACCAAGTGATTAATTCACCAATATCAGCATTGGAAATTATAACATGTATTGAAGATATTAAGCTGAAAAAGGCACAGGGTGTAGACAATGTCAGTAATGAGCTTATCAAATGTCTCTTTCCATTAATACTAGATCATGTTGTCAAACGTTTCAATGATATATTGTCAATAGGCTATTTTCCTCCACATTGGGCCCATTCAATAATTGTCCCTTTGCACAAAAAAGGTGACAAAACAGACCCAAGTAACTATCGTGAAATCACTCTAAGTAGTTGTATTGGTAAATTGTTTTGCAAAATAATAGATAAACGAATTGTAGACTACCTACAACAAACCAACCAAATTGATATCTGTCAAGCTGGGTTCAGGCAAGGATTTAGAACAACAGATCACATATTTACACTAAAAACCCTGATTGCTAAATATAATGTAAAAATAAAAAGGTCTATGCATGCTTTGTAGATCTCAAACGAGCATTCGATTGTGTGGATAGAAGCAAATTATTTAATAAAATTGCTCTTATGGGGGTTACAGGTAATGTTTTAAAATTAATCGAATCTTTATATGTTAATGTTACATATAGTGTTCAGACTGATAAAGGCATATCACAACCATTCCAGTCAAACATTGGTGTTCGCCAGGGCTGTATTTTATCTCCAACACTATTTACTATGTTCATTAATGACTTCCAAGAATATTTATGTAACATTGGAGATAAAGTATCACTAGACACAATGCGCTTAAGCCATCTACTTTTTGCAGATGATCTTCTACTTTTATTAGAAACCCCACATGGTCTACAACAGCTCCTTGATCAACTAGATATATATTGTAATGACAACAATCTTACTATTAATTCAAATAAAACAAAAATGGTTATTTTTCGTGGCCAAAGTACAACAAATAAGCTTACTTGGCATCTCTCGGGTCCCAGTTGTAACGAAGTATACATATTTAGGGGTTGACTTTACTCAAAAGGGAAATTTTAAAGAATGTTCCCGATCACTTTGGAGCAAAGGACTAGGTTGTTTTTACAAGATGCAGAAAGAATTCTCAAATGTTAACCTACCAGTAGACATTTCATGCCAGTTATTTAATTCTCTTGTTGAGCCTGTCCTTTTATATGCCAGTGAGGTTTGAGGTGCCCAGTTCATATCATCAAAATATTTGGAAGCTTTCGTGCCAGAGAGAGTGCTTTTAAAATTCTGTAAATCAACACTACAGGTTAATAGTCGTACCCATAATTGGGCCTCTAGAGCTGAGCTAGGTTTGTACCCACTCCTGTTGTCTGTGGTAAAACAAATGTTACATTTTTACTCCCATATGCAAACTACGGACAACATTATTTTACAATATGCTTTCTCTGAATGCACAAGCCTTGAAAAGAAAAATATTGGTTGGCTTCACAAATTATATTATTACATTTGTGAGCTGAATAAAAAACGAAGCACTGTCAATTATCCCATTCATCTTATAAATATAATTAAAACTAAGTATCACAATATTAAAAAAAAAAACCTTAGAGCTCCAGCCAAAAGAGATGGATCCAGTAATAAGATGCGAACGTACAAATTATATAAAAACAATATTCAACTAGAGCCGTATTTATTACACTGTATACATCCAGAACACCGTAAAGCTTTTACTAAATTACGTCTCAGTGACAAAAACCCTTCACTCCAGTGGAAGAACGTTTATGTGACCACTGCAATGTAATTGAAGATGAATACCATCATATCACAATATGTAAGAAATATAATAGTCAACGTGTCAAATTATATGCATATCTAACTTTCCATAATTACCTATTTAAAAGTATGAGTATGCAAGAAAAATTTATATATATTATGCAAAACCAAAATCCAGCCTGTGTTGGTGCGGTATGCAAATTTATTCACGATTATACATGTAATGCCCATAATTAGTCCTTATTTAGTCATTTTGTTTGTTTCTTGTTTATGCATATGTTTTGCATCCAGTTCCGTATGTGGAATGTTTATATGCAATAAAGTTTTTATCTTTATCTTTATATCAATTTTGTCAAGTTTTGTGAACTATATATAGAAGAAATATGAGTAGTGTTACTTCAACAAAGTAGATATAAAACACAATTTTGTCCACGAGTTGGCGTAATGTCCAATCAGGCCCCGTATTATAATATTGTGGACTCGAGAAACAGAGTCAAAGACTTAAGCACCATGGCAACGCCATAACAAATGTATACATGTGACCTAATCAAACAATTGAGTTCAGACTTTTATAGGAGTTATAAGCACGGCCCACGGTCTTACATCTACAGTACCAGCTACTTTAATATACTGATCGTTCTTTCTTCATTTTATTTTTATTAATCAGGTTTTTTTTATACTGCCATTAAAATAGTAAATTCCCTACCATTCCATTTCAGCCTTTTTATCTCCACCGTCACCTTGTCTTGGACACATTTCCCGAGGGACTCTGAGTGTGCCACAGAGGCGTACTTGTGTAGTTGATTGACTGTTCATATAAATGTCTCTTCTAAGTGACACACCGCCCCCATCAACGATCAGACTAGCAGAAACTTACAAGATCACTTTCAGGAAGAAAACACATTTTAAAAATAAAGGAGAAACTCCCAAACAGAACAGCAGCTGTAGGTGAAATAGTATCTCCACTTATATGCTTCCTATGATTATTTGTTAACATATAATGTCTTCTCGTTTTTCTTCCTGTTTTCTTAAACTATTGCCATTGGCACGATCTGCTGAAATAGGTGTATGAATGAATGAAATAAAATAGAATATTATCCCTACTTATATGCTTCCTATGACTGTTTATTAAGATATAACTTAGTTTTTTTGGCTTCCTGTTTCCTTAACCTATGGCGAATGGCAGCATCTACTGAAATAGGTGTGTGAATGAGCGAACTAAAAGAGCGAGGCTTGAGGGTATATTGGGGACGGTGTTTTAGGTCTTTCTTAATAGACCGGTTTCCTCGCGAATGTAGAGCAGAAAGAGTATTACTCTAATCAGTGGGGGTATTCTTGGATTCAGATCTGGCGTCACAGAACAAATCCCAGGGTCGTGTCTTCCACCCAGAGGCACATCTAGCGTTGAATGTTTCCGACACACATTCAAACTCGGTTAATACACGTGCAATATGACCTCTTCTCAGTGAATCACATCGTGTTAATGTAATTAATGACCAAGGGGTAAACACTGACGATTGGTTCAGTAGGCTGACGTTCGGTGCAGAAGGCTGAAGGCATGGGTGTAGGTCAGTGTTGTCTGAGGTCAGTACAGCCAGCGTTCAGCCAATACAACCGTCTCTAAACCTACAACAAGGCGAGTATGAAAACGCCTGTTAAATACCAATAATAATATGATATAATTACTGTCCCATTGATTCTTCTATTTTTCATGGGTTCTTTAGACCTAAAAAGATAACACAAAACAAAAAGACAAACAAGGTAAATATTGTAACGTACTTGTAAGCATTATAACGTGCTTGTAAAATAAAAATGTAGCCTCTACGGCGATAGTCAATTCTAGTGTTCATTTACAAGAAAAAAACTCGCATTTACTGTAAACAACCTCGTTTTTTTAAGGGTCTGCTTTCCTTTCCTTGTGGGCAAGGCGAAGCCCAGTGGTAAAGCGCTCGCTTGATGCGCGGTCGTTTTGGGATCGATCCCCGTCAGTGGGCCCATTGCACTATTTCTCACTCCAGCCAGTGCACCACGACTGGTACATCAAAGGGCTTGGTATGTGCTATCTTGTCTATGGGATGGTGCATATAAAATATACCTTGCTGCTAATCGAAAAGAGTAGCCCATGAAGTGGCGGCAGCGGGTTTCCTCTCTCAATATCTGTGTTGTCCTTAACCATATGTCTGACGCCATATAACCGTAAATAAAATGTGCTGAGTGCGTCGTTAAATAAAACATTTTCTATTTCCTTTCCTTGTATGTGTTATTGAAATTAAATAACTCGTACTCCTCTCTAAGAGCTTTTTTAATTAGGACCGAGACGTGTAAACGACACCATGATAGTTCACGACAAACAATCAATGGTAAACACCTGTCCAATTGTTAAAGCTGTAGTTTTATTTGTCGTTTACATTAAAGGAGTATGTGACGGTACATGCTCTTAAATTTGTTTCGCCTGTGGCGATTTTAATTGTGTTAGAGGGCCGTGTGCAGTTTCATTGCACTTAAGCCCAGATGGGCAACTTGTTACGTAATACTTCTGCGCGACGGTCCTTGATCGGTACGCCTAATACACACCCAGCCAGGTGCGGAGGCCATGTGGCTAGTAGTTACGTAATATCTCCGGTAGTGCTGTTTATGGCCAGGAGATTGCTCGCGGTTGGCGACAGCCAGACTGACGATCAGAGAGAAATATACCGACTCTAGTAGAGGTAGAATATGAGATGATACGTGAGGTACCGCCTTGTACCCCCAGGCAAAATCCTGATTTATAATAAATAGCTAGTTTTTAGAGATATCGAGAGAAACGGAAAAGGAAGCTTCCTGGGAACATAAGTCCGTTTGGACTTTGGTAAATATCATTTCTGCTTTGTGTATAACCTTGATGTGATTGATGTGACTTTAAATATTTTAATACTGTATTATACCAATATTCTTTAGACAGTGTCTTCGGTTATCTGACGAAGTAAATCGTAGACTTTTAGTTCTAACATTATACGAGTATTTGGTAATATAAAGCTTAGCCAGTCATCCTAGACGACCTAGGTAAACTGTAGGTTATTGTTTTTATTGTGATAGGTACCAGTATTAATTCTGTGGCATAAGATTACTGAAAGAGTAGTTAAGGGTTAATTAAAAATTAACCCATTAGGAATAGAGCTGTAATTCCTTTATTAATTAAGTTCCCCTGGAAGCGTTCCTAAATTATTACACGTTACTGAACGAGTAGTAAGGGTTAATTAAGAATTAACCAGTTAGGAATGGTGTTGTAATTACTTTATTAATTAACTTCTCCTGGAAGCGTTTCTCAATTATCACACGTGTGGATGTGGTGTAACGGTGAAGTGATTCGCATATTGTGTAACTAGACACCTAGAAATTAACTAATTAAGTGATCAGTTCTGGGTTGTTATTATTGCTGTTATTAATTAACTACTACGGCTGTACATTTGTCAGCGTAGGATAATACAGATTCCAAAGTGTATTGTGTTTTGTTGTGTTTCTAGTGAGCTAAACGTGCTATAATAATATATACTTTATATAAGACGAGCCATACTAGGGTTTAACAGCCTGTTACAGAGAGATCTAATAGATATACAGTTAGGAGAGATATTTTGATAATCGTGTTTTATTCAGTTACGGGAATTATAGAATCCCCGTGACAGAGTAGTACCCTCAAGTATAAGCCTGATGCGTTAGAAAAATACGTAATTCGGTCCACCAACACATACCGACAGTTTAACAAAAGAAAAATGCGCAATTTTAAAATTAATAAAAGATAATAAAAAACACGATTTTTGCTACTGACTGGAGGTAGACATCTTGCGTCCTTTTTGATAGCCACACACCCAACACCTGGACGGGAAGTGACGTCATCCCCTGTCTTAATTCCCTATTCTAGTGTTGGTAGAGTAAGCAAACGCGATACAAAGAAGCCACTAAACAAAGATGGATTACTTATCCGGATTATTTGAAGAGAATAAACCGAGGGAAGTGGGTGTTGTTTTTACAACCGTTTCAGTTCGAACCAATGCACACCGCTGCTGAAATGGAAAAGCATTCTGTGGTCGATTCAAACTATTCATCTGATTCATCAACAGATGACGAACCATCAGAAATCTTTGGGAAGGGACACAAACTTGATAATGTGGACTGGTGTATCTGTGGTAACTGTTTTTCACAAAAACAGAAGTGAGTGTATTTGAAGTGTTAGCCAGACGCGAACATGGTAGGTACATGAGTAGGCCTAGTTTGTAGCAATCATAGTCACATTAAACAACTATTGATAATAAATAAATAAATAAATAAATAAATAAATAAATAATAACAATAACAATAACAAGATAAATAATAACAATAACAATAACAATAACAAGAAGAAGAAGAAGAAAACGATGTCGTCGATTTCACTCATAATCGTAAATGGAAAAGTAATAACCACAATTCGAAAACATTTTTTAAACGCGTATTTATTCATTTGTTTTAGCCGTGTATCTGGTATTGTCAGAAATAAATGGCGGAATAGCGTTCCGGCGTGTTTCTTTGTTGACACCACGGTGATGCCAACCATAACGGTTGGCAACAACTCCCAGAAGAGGCAGTCCTCGTAAGGCTCGTCAGCATTCACTCATTTCTGACGTTACGCGTTTTGCACCATGTGTCTACACGCTCACCAGGGATTGTATTTGCAGCATGGAAAAAAATGGCTGCGCCCATTATATACAATAGCTGGCACATTTTTATTGTTATATTAATTAAATATACCGTTCTACTATTAAGCAATACTGTACATTAAATATTGTTTTTGTTTTGTTTTTTTGGGGTGGGTGGGTTGTTAGTGTAGGAGGGGGAGGTGGACAGCTAAAAATAAACCAACAAAACACATGGTCAGGCTTTTATCCGCTGGGATGAAACTTTAGTACAGATTTATTTAATAATATCCTAAATGACAAGGTTGTGAAACCTGGTCTTTTTATATCACTTTCTTTGTTGCCGGCTCTCCACGGTTTACACGGAGCAGACCGGAGGTCCGCTACTGCCGGTACTGTTGTTTCTGTTTTCGAAGCCATACTGGCTTGTGTCATCAAAGTCGTACTGGAGCGCCATCTGCACGGCCTGTCTGTAAATGGCTCGTCGATGGTACACGTACCTCATCTCGAGCGCGAACCAGACGCAAGCCGTCGCAATGCTGAGGCCGCTCAGGACGCAGAAGGCGTAGAGCATGAGGGCGATGTGGAGCCTGCGCTTCTCCTGCGCTATGCCCATGCTCCACTGGTGATACAGTAGCTTCGTGAAGATCGAGATCGCGATCGCCGACATGATGACGACCACGACGAACAGCCCTGCACACATTTTCACCCGTTTCTCGAGCGTCATCGGGCGGAGTGTGCTGTACACGCGAAGCAACTCATCTCTGACCTGCAGAAACAATGCAGTTGAAAGTTTAAACGTTTGCTTTGTTTAATGACACCACGTGGGCACACTGACTTATTAATTATTGGCTATTCGATGTCAATCATTTGTTAATTCTAACACATAGTCATCAGAGGAAACCCGCTACATTCTCCGATTAACAGAAAGGGATCTTGTATATGCACTTTCCATCAGACAGGGAAGCACATACCATGGCCTTTGATGCACCACCCGTGGTGAACTGGCTAGAACGAGAAATAGCCCAATGTGCCCACCGACGCGAGTCGATCCTAGACTAATCGCGCATCAAGCAAGCACTTTACCACTGGACTAGGTCCCGCCTCGAATCGATACAGAGTACATCAGTCAATATCCGGGGCCTCGTTTTATGAAGCTATCTTAAAGTGACAGCCAAATGTTTTTAAACACTACGTATGGCGTATTTTTCATTGTGTTCTAATTGAAAAAAGACATTACTCAGAATTTTGTTGTTTAGATTTCCGTCCATGGCGTATTTTTCACTATTAGATCCGTGTTTTGCTAATTGAAATCAGACATTACTTAGATTTTATTGTTTAAATTTCTGTCTACCTCCGTACATACGAAGTATTTGTGGCCATGAATGAATTTTGAATATGTTTTAAAACGCACGTACCTCTGAGAAATATATTTAGTTAAATTGTACTGATTACAAAAATGTCACTACTTCTTCTAGAGTATTAGTTTTAGTCACATAATCTCACTTTCACTATTTTTAGGAAATGTTACGAATTTATGAGATTTTTCGCTCCAAAGACATATACAGAACACTATATTGATGGATTTTTTAATGGCATTTATTAACACAAATATTACACTGATATTCTGCATTATTCTACTATACAGGTATAAATCAACAACAAAGATTACAAATCACAAATGAACAGTTTCTCGTACTTTTCGTCGATGACATAATGAGTCATCACGTATTAACCCCCACAGATAGTCACACATCATGTTGCAGTCCCATTACCCTTGATATCTTCTTTCTATAGTTGATATATCTTGGTTAAATCTTTCGCCGTGTTCTTCACTTATGACACCCATATTTTCGCTGAAGAAATTTACGTGAGAATGGAGGAAATGCAATTTTAAACACATCCGGCATCCAAACTTTTCATATGTTTTTATCAACCTTTCTATTAACTGTTCGTAATTCCCACTTCTCTAAACGACCTCCAAGCGTTTCGTTCTTTTGATGTCATTTATTTTCTTCACATTCTTGTGACTAAAGCATCTCGGAAACATCTAGTCCGGTGAAAATACCACCTTCGATTTCTGCTTTTGACAGATGTGGAAACATGTTGGAAATGTATTTGAAAGCTTTGCTTTCTTTGTTCAGTGCTTTCACGAACTGTTTGACAAGCCCAAGTTTGATATGCAGTGGAGGCATATGGACTTTCTCTGATTCTACCAAGGACTGGTACTTCACATTCTGTGTGCCTGGAATAAAGTGTTCTCTTTGAGGCCAGTGTCTTTTGCGGTAGTGTTGAGATGTTGCACGACTGCCCCACAGGCAACGAAAGCAAGGATATTTTGTATAGTCTCCTTGGAGTCCTTTTAACAAGCTAATCATTTTGAAATCGCCACAGATATGCCATTTGTACTCGTTGTAGTCTATAATTTCCGGAAGAAATTTTACATTTTCGTAGTTTTCCTTTATATACACAGAGTGCCCAATTGGTATTGATAGATACTGATTTCCAGTGTGCAGAAGAACACATTTGAGACACCTGGAGGAACTGTTTATGAAGAGACGCCAATCATTTGGTTCATGATCAGTATCCAGTTCTTGAAACAAGTTCTCAACGTCATTACAGAAACATAAATCAACTTTCACTGAAAAATATTTTGAGAACCTTTCATGTCTTTTCCTAGCAGCTGTAGTTCGACAACCGTTGTCCAAAAGGTTCTACTCCATCAGTCTTGATTTTAGAAGCTCTGCATTAGACCTCGTCAGCCCGAGATCTCGAATCAAATCATCCAGTTCCTGCTGGTTTGGAAAGTGTGGTTGCTTCTTTTCTTTGTCAGTATGGCCAACGTAAGATTCTTCAGATTCAGATTCAAAATTTTCACCTTCACCCTCTAAATCTTTAGCAGGTGGTCTCGGGACAAACAGTTCTTCAGAGTGTGGAACTGGAGCAATAGATAATGGAATATTTGGATATGTGATATCATGTCGAATTTTGTTTTCTTGAATCTTGAGATATCCGCCATTCAGAGGTAGCAGTCATTCACGTGGTTCTGTGGTTTTCTCCATATTCGGGGTATGACAAAGGGCATTGAGGGGCGGTCACCTCGCATCCATCCCTCCAAATTCGATCGACATGTATCACAAACTACGTGTGGAGCCCATGATTTGTCTTGATCCCCAATCTTCATGCCAAAGTATAATTCATAAGCTTGAGCAAATTTCGTAGATACTTTGATTCCATGCTTTACCTGCCTTGGGCCAATGTAGAATCCACAAACGTAACAAAATGAATCGTCAAAATGTAAGCAGCTTCGCGATGAAGACATTGCACACCTGAAAAATTTTAAGTTGATCTATCCACGTAATAGCCTATATATACACCATCTGGGGGCAGCACTAGAACATTCTAGAAAGCACTGGAATATTCTAGAAAGTACTGAAACATTCTAGAAAGAACTAAAACATAGCAACCATTGAAAGATTCTAAAAAGTACCAACACATTATAGATAGCATCAGCTCCTAAATGGTACTGGAATATTCGGTGATTGGAATTTCAAGAATGTGGAATATTTTTCTCAAACCTGACATATAGTACAAATTAATGCCAAATGTATGCTTAATCTAACAAAACTGAATGGAAAATGCAAAAAATATCAACATAATAAAATTTGTGTTACATTATGTTATCGTTTATAGAGACGCGCCTTAGTCTACTTTTTAAGGGTATTTCCCCCTTTCAACGTCTACTGTGACTGTCTAAATATGTTACAGGTTTGTAAATTAACCAAACTTAATGTCCATTTTCACGGGTTGAAACTAGGGTCTGCGATGTTTAAAGTTTGTCCAACATTGCCAGAATGCACCACTTTTGTTTGTGACCTATAATGGATAAAGTTAAAACTTCTACCAAAAAAAATATGAGCACAATTTACAAATCCTGTTTTGGTCTTATACGTTTGTAACTAGATCTACATACATTTGCAATAACTAAACAGGCTTCATTCATTCGGCCCATTAAGTTCTAAACCCACACGAACTGTCGCGTATCATTTTTATTATTGCACTGTGAGAAAACAAGTTATATATATTGAGGGAGGGACAAAAAGAGAAACAGGAAAGGTAGGCAGTTGCAAACGCTATTACGTCTCCGTGTGCTGCATATCAGGTTCTGATGACAATCCTACGGAAGTGTTCCAGCACCATCCTGAACTTCTGTACCAAACATTTCACGATCCACGAGTGTCATATATTATCAAGTTCATTTACTAATATATTTGTATTTTATCATATATTATAGCTAGCATATCCAGTGTAATCAAAGTATGTGATATTTTTCAGATCACATACTTTCAGAATTTGATAACGTTGCAAATTAGATGTGAATTAATCGAGGTCACGGCACTATGTTTACTGATATTTAAGCAAACATACCACAGTGACCCTCCATAACTGACGTATGCATTCATGGTCATCATTGAAAAACATTTCAATAGCAACGTTACACTGAAGGCTGTCCAGCGTCCAGAAAACAAAAAACGTTATGCACTAGTTTATTAGTATGTAAGGATATCCAAAATGGCCATCTTACAAATTAAATATGTACATCTTTTCGTTGTATTTCTTATGTAAACAAGTATTCAGGTATGTTTGTAAATAGAAGGCTTTATTGTAATTCACGAAAAAAAAAAAGTAAATATTATTATACGTTATAAGTAAATATTGTTATAAGTGTTTGGATTGGTCCAAATGATATCATGTGACTTAAAAAAAACCGAAAGCAAACCCAGTTTCACTTCCGGAAGTGCTTAAAATATATCGTTTCAGCTGTTTTCTTTGTTTTTACAATTAATTAAAATAATTGTTTACGTTATTTGTTAATGTTGAATCAGTAATGTTATTCTTCATTGAAATAACGTGCAGGAATTTTTAAAAAGCTGTTTGTCGTAAAAATGCGAGTATTCCCTAATTCGGCTTCTCACAGAAAAAGGCGAACAGTACTTTCAGTGGGGATTCCCCTTGTGTCGTGTATTAATTTCCTCAAGAAAGAGTTCGCTTATTATTCGAAATTAAATTAATTTTATTTTGATGTAATAGTTAAACATTTGGAATTATAAAAATTGAACGTGATACATCTAGACGTTCCTGTAAAGAGAAAAGTGTGAATTTCAGGTGTTCAAATATGAAATTTCAAGCCAAAATTGTATAACCACTTAACGTGTGATGGGGCAACGGGCAAATATATTCCATCTTCAAGATAGAAAATTGTATTGCACAATCCTACTTCTATTTTTTATTACGAAAGCGGGCACCATTAATTAGAATAAAGTTTCCAATCTGGGGTGGCCATAAAACCAATCTGTCTGTTTATACCAAACCAATCTGTTTGATTATACAAAGCCACATATATCGGATTATACAAAACCAATATGTCTGACTATACAAACCCAATTTGTTCTGATTATGCAAAACCAATATGTCTGATTATACAAAACCATGTCTGTCTGATTATACGATTATACAAAACCAACGTGTCTGATTATACAAAACCAATCTGTCTGATTATACAAAACCAATCTGTCTGATTATACAAAACCAATATGTCTGATTGTACAAAACCAATCTGTCTGATTGTACAAAACCAATTTGTCTGATTGTACAAAACCAATTTGTCTGATTATGCAAAACCAATCTGTCTGTTTATACCAAACCAATCTGTTTGATTATACAAAGCCACATATATCGGATTATACAAAACCAATATGTCTGACTATACAAACCCAATTTGTTCTGATTATGCAAAACCAATATGTCTGATTATACAAAACCATGTCTGTCTGATTATACGATTATACAAAACCAACGTGTCTGATTATACAAAACCAATCTGTCTGATTATACAAAACCAATATGTCTGATTATACAAAACCAATCTGTCTGATTATACAAAACCAATATGTCTGATTGTACAAAACCAATCTGTCTGATTGTACAAAACCAATTTGTCTGATTGTACAAAACCAATTTGTCTGATTATGCAAAACCAATCTGTCTGATTATACAAAACCAATCTGTTTGATTATACAAAACCACATATGTCGGATTATACAAAACCAATATGTCCGATTAAAAAAACCCAATATGTCGGATTATACAAAACCAATATGTCTGATTATACAAAACCAATATCTCTGATTATACAAAACCAATCTGTCTGATTATGCAAAACCAATCTGTCTGATTATACAAAACCAATATCTCTGATTATACAAAACCAATTTGTCTGATTATGCAAAACCAATCTGTTTGATTATACAAAACCACATATGTCGAATTATACAAAACCAATATGTCTGATTATGCAAAACCAATCTGTCTGATTATACAAAACCAATATCTCTGATTATACAAAACCAATTTGTCTGATTATGCAAAACCAATATCTCTGATTATACAAAACCAATCTGTCTGATTATAGAAAACCAATCTGTTTGATTATACAAAACCACATATGTCGAATTATACAAAACCAATATGTCTGATTAAAAAAAACCAATATGTCTGATTATACAAAACCAATTTGTCTGATTATGCAAAACCAATAAGTCTGATTATACAAAACCAATTTGTCTGATTATGCAAAACCAATCTGTCTGATTATACAAAACCAATATGTTTGATTATACAAAACCACATATGTCGGATTATACAAAACCAATATGTCTGATTATACAAAACCAATATCTCTCATTATTCAAAACCAATCTGTCCGATTATGCAAAACCAATCTGTCTGATTATACAAAACCAATCTGCCTGATTATACAAAACCAATTTGTCTAATTATGCAAAACCAATCTGTCTGATTATACAAAACCAATATGTCTGATTATACAAAACCAATAAGTCTGATTATACAAAACCAATTTGTCTGATTATGCAAAACCAATCTGTCTGATTATACAAAACCAATCTGCCTGATTAAACAAAACCAATCTATCGGATTATGCAAAACCAATATGTCTGATTATACAAAACCAATTTGTCTCATTAAGCAAAACCAATCTGTCTGATTATATAAAACCAATCTGTCTGATTATACAAAACCAATCTGTCTGAGTACACAAACTCACGTCTGTTTGATTATACACAACCACATATGTCTGATTGTACAAAACCAATTTGTCTCATTATGCAAAACCAATCTGTCTGATTAAACAAAGCCAATCTCTCTGATTATGCAAAACCAATCTATCTGATTATACAAAACCAATCTCTCTGATTATGCAAAACCGATCTGTCTGATTATACAAAACCACATATGTCTGATTATACAAAACCACATCTGTCTCATTATACAAAACCACTTCTGTCTGATTATACAAAACCACATATGTCTGATTATACAAAACCAATCTGTCTGATTATACAAAACCAATCAGGCTAATTATACAAGTCCACACCTGTCTGATTATACAAAACCAATCTGTCTAATTATACAAAACCACTTTGTATGTACGTTTGTATGTGATACGACATATAGACAGATAACAGGAATACCCATGGGCACCAAGTGTGCTCTATTGTTGTGCATTTGAAACGTTCAGTTTAATTTCACTCTGTACTTATGATATTATGTCATTAAATAATAACAAGATAACAGCTTTACTTCCACTAATTTACCTACGAGAGTTAGAAAAAAGAAGAAAAAACTATTGCATGTAAAAAAAATCTCCATCTATGCATGAAGATTCAAAACGACAATGCCCTCTAATTTAATTTATACGACTTCAATTTCCCAATAATCAATTTTTCTTTTATGTAGAGCAATAGTCCTTGTGCTAGTGTCTACATATCACTTCTAAGATATCTCAAGGCTTCCCCATTGTATGCCGATTCATACATTTTTGGCAAAGAAGTTATTTCATCAAAGACTCACAAAACGTTTATGGTACACTATTAGGGACTATTTTTCAATACGACGCATCACTGACTAAACTGCTATACCCTATTTTAATCTCGTGTATGTTGTTTTTCATATTTATGGTGGAAATATTGTACATATTCTCACGAAGAATGCCATCGTTCAAAAAAGATATGTTTTTCTTTGGTCGACGCCAGGGGATCACTAATTGCTTATCAATAGTAAAATCTTCATTTTTACACGTGTAATAATGTGGTGGTATTAAAACGAAGATGTTGCTTTTAAAAATAACACAAATGCTTACGTGCGCAGACACTTGGTAAAATAAATCTTTAAAAAGCTGCTGTCACTACTCGAATTATCCGTCACACGGCAGCAAGGCTATCTACCGTCTCACTGACAGGCCATGTACCTCAGCTGTCAGGGAACAGCCAAGCACTAGTTGGAACGCGAAAAACAAATGCAAGAACTGGTGTTGTTAATTATGTATAAACATAGAGATCGATAGACGAATCTATGGATAGAAGGATTGTTTAATGTTTATAATCAAGGAGAACCGTAAAAAAGGTGCGTGTGTATGTATGTGTGCGTGCGTGTGCGTGCGTGCGTGTGTGTTTGTGTGTTTGTACGGGGTAGGGGAAGGTTGAGTTTTGCCCAAATTAAACAAAAATACCCGAATCTGAATTATAACATTTGTTCATATTAACATTACTACCAAACATCTATGTAGGGTTTCAAACAAATCACTATATGCATTTGTACACGGATTAGGCCTACAACTAATATTGTTGGTAGAATGATGGAAATACATGGTGAAAAGATTTCAGACCTGCTTATTATGCCCAAATATCTCTATTGTGTTTGCTTTCAGTTTGTAGTGTTTTTGATCCGTGTTGTTGCATTCCACGCCACAGGATTTGGTGTTTGATGCCGCAATATGTAGAATATACGGACATGCAATCGTTTTAGACCTTTAAGGTAACATCACATTAAGCGATGGTGTATTCTGGAAACCTCAACTCATCCATTTGTTTGTTGATACTTACGTTTGTACTTATTTCCAGTTAAGGCTCAGGGACGTTGTCCTGAACGCACACCTCGGCTATCTGGATTGTCTGTCTAGGACAGTGGGTTAGTGATTAGTGAGCGAGAAGTCGGTGTAGTGACATTGCACCTACCCAATGAGTTGGTAAACTCGTTCTGGGTAGGAGCAGGTACCGGGATGCGAACGCAGTACCTAACAGCCTTACGTCTGGTGGCTTACTTACTACACCACCGAGTCCGGTTAAAATCAACTGGTGTGAAATTGCCTTAAATGTATCTCTATTTCTTTCGTGTTACTGAGTAGAATCTAGCTCAGTCAGTACCGTACAGAGCTTGCCGGTCGCTGGATCCATTGGCCTTTCGCACATTCCAACCAGTGCCACCCGACTGGTATATCAAATGATGGACGTACTGTCATGTCTATGATAAAATACTTATAAAAGACTCCTTGCTGTTAACGGGGAATATGTAGTGGGTTTCATCTGAGGATTATTATATTATGTGTCGGAATTATCAAATGTCTGATATCCAATAGCAGATTATTAAATTTAATTATCGTAATCAACGTGCTCTAGTTGTGTCTTTAAACAAAACAAACTTTTGCGTCCGCGTATGAAGGGACATAAGTAATCTTATATCAACAGTTGTTTGTCACAAAGTTGCTTCCCTTTGACTGGTGATCTGTTTAGGGAACGGGGAGACAACTCGACCAATCAAGGTTTGAATTTGGAGTTACACTCAAACAGTCTCAAGACTAACATCTCGCGTAGGGATGGGATTTAGCTCAGTCGGTTGAGTGCTCGCTTGTGGTGCTTGCGTCGTGGGATCGAACCACCTCAGTGGATTCATTCAGCTGATTACGTGTTTTCTCGTTCCAACCAGTGCACCACAACTGGACAAAGGCCGTGGTATGTGCTTTCCTGTCTAAAGGAAGTGCATATAAAATATCCTTTGCTGCATTAGGAAAAATATAGCGGGTTTCCTCTGATGACTACGAGTCATAATAACCAAATATTTGACATCCAATAGCCGATCATTAATTAATCAATGTGCTCTACTTGTGTCGTAAAACAAAATAAATTTTAACATCTGGTGTAAACACTGTCACATACGCGACAAAAGCTCATTACGGCACAATGCAACGTGTCTCAGGGCGGATCCAGGATTTTGTAAGGGGGTCCACAAACTTCTATAAAGGGCAACATTGAATTGATTGAAGGGAAATGAGCACGGGTCCCAAAGAGATTGAGATTGGACCCGCCCGTGGTGTACTGTAGGTATTACTTGCGGTGTATCGTTGTATGTGCTAACATCTTTTGGAAAGCTGTATACGAAGGATAGTTCGGGTTACGCTTGAATTAATCCATGACCATCATTCTGGACTCGCAGTCCAAGTAACTGAAATTTGTTGATTTTGTTTTTGTTGAACAAAAGCGCGCGCGCGAGCACACACACACACACACACACACACACACACACACGTACACACCATATGCCAATTGGTTTTTAAAATAGCAACACATTCAAAATTGTAAGTGAAAAAAACAGCAACAAAAAAACCGCTACGCCAAAATCTACTTATTTATCTATAATTGGTTACTGCACGGCATCCCTAGTTTACTTTCAAAATTGCGCCTAATTTCCTTCACAAAAAGTGCGCACCCTTTCACTTTGGCTTATTCTTACGGGATTTTCCAAATTCCATAGCACCATACCACCCTCCGCCTGTTACCGGCCCCGGTCGGACTGCAGGTGCTCCCTTGCAACAGCCAGTGCAGGCGGTCCCCCTCCAACCCACCCCACCCCTTTCCTGTCCTGGGCCCCGTTCCACGAAGCGATCTTAGCCCTACTATCGTCGTAAATACCTACCATCGAGACCTTAAATTTTTTATACGATCGTCAGCCCGTTCCACCACGCGGCGTAGCTTACTATCGTCGTAAATTACAGTGAACATTTACAATTGGTACGAGGCAATTGTAAGCCACTAACGTAGCTGTCAAATGGCAGTTAGATGATGATTTGATGTTTTCTAAGAAGGATGCAAACTGTTTGTGTAAAAATGGATCTAGTATATACCAAATACATTTTATGAAACTCGGTGATCGATGAAAAACATTCTAGGCCTAACGACCTTTACACGAAAATAAGGGCGATAACTCATGTCTTATGCATTCGGCAATTATCGCTTACCGAATAAATTGACAAAGTTACTTCATGGTTGTCCGATACCAATGAATACACCCAAGATGTTCCAAAAAGTCGGTAACCAATTTATTATTTAACTAATTCGCACTTCTTTTCACAGAATATATTAATAATTAAAGGGGTACTTACGACTACCGTACGGTTGCTTTGTGCAACGGCTGTAAAGTTTACGGTGCCAGTTGACCTTAGCTACAATTTTTTCGTGGAACGGGCCCTGGACGGAGGAGCCGGCCTAAGCCGGCATCTGTGCCCAGGACAGGCGTGTGCTACAACAGCTTGTTCTGAATGTGCTCGTTAAACATTTTGACCTGACCTAATCTGACCTGCACGGCAGTATTCACGGATAATGAACTAAAGGACAAATTAAGAGAGAAATGGGAAGACATCACATTGAAAGAAATATTAAAAAAATAGATTTCCTCATGAAAAGAAACACTAGAGGATAGACTGTGAGAAATTTAAGTTTGTTTGTTTTGTTTAACGACACCACTAGAGCACATTTAGTTATTTATCATCGGCAATTGGGTGTTAAACATTTGGTATTTTCGACATATAGTCTTAATGAGAAAACCCGCTACATTGTTCATTAGTGGCAAAGGATTTCTTATATGCACCAACAACAGACAGGATAGCACATACCACGGCATTTGATATATCAGTCGTGGTGAGTGTGAGAAAAACGGTTGACACATTGTTGAAATTTAACTTGGTTTTTGGTGTCGCATTTGTTACACTTTTAATTTTGAACCTGTTACTATTTTAACAACAATTAACCAAAGGGTCCACGATTTTCACTCAATGTGGCAAATATCCATATGGTAATGAATGTGAAATATTAATATTACAGTCCCTATACTTTTGAGACAATTTCATGTTAAGTACGGTTGTCGTTTTGGGGGGAGGGGGTGGGGGGAGGGGGTCCTTAGCTTTTCAAACTGAAGCGACGTTCCCGGCCGAATTGCTATACAATCTAGTAATAACGACCTAGGAAAAATCAAACTTCGAAAACCGCGATCTCTCAAACTATTTTGTTTTGTCCACCATAGGTATTTAATAGAAAACTCGAAGTGTGTGAATCGATCAAGTTATCGGTGCTGATAGTATTTGAATGAACAATGAATTGTCAAACAAGCAAAGTAGTGGAGCAGGGAAACCTCAAATATAGAGGGTTTTGTTCATTTTATAGTACACGCAAGAACTGTGGCACAATGATTCTGTACACCATAACGGTCATTTTAAGATTAGTACCCATCTTGAAGGACACATGTATTGACCTTGGCGGCCATTTTGAATATTGCCAGATGGGAAGCCCATTTTGCTCAATTGTAGGTGTCTATTATAGCCTTCTATCAGATGAATTAATGCGGTTTAAGTCTTACAAATGTATACATGAACTTTCAACGTCAACAAATTTCAAGATGGCCGACAAAATTCAAAATGGTCATCTCATTTCATATTTCATACATACTACGTATTGTAACTTTTTTGTTTTGCTAGCAAATGGATTAGTTCATTTTAAAGCTGGAATCCTATGCTAATTTGATATGAGTTATATTCAATGTAAATATCATCAATGATAGTAAAAACAATTCAAAATGGCTGCCAATATCCAGATTTAACTAAGTATAAAAGTAATTTCTATAGCCTTCTGACTGACAAATTACATAAGTAAATTTTTTTAAACTGACATTCATATGATGCAATAATGTGATGCAAGAATAGTTGATGATGTACATACACGTATAAATTAAAACTACAGACTACGAACATATTGCAATTTAAGACACACAATTATATGTATACAGATTATAGAACTTATGGTGAACGCTATGCCATCCGTTTGAAGAGTTGCTCAAGCATGAACTGACACAGAGATGGGTGTCTTTTAACATCACTCTTGAACATTTGCAGAGCCCACGGCATCTCTTTATAGTAAATTAGTTCACAAGACAACCGGCATTTCCGAGATAGTGGTTCAAGGATTCTGCCACACAGGCGAGACGTTGGTCCACCCCCAGTCAAAAGGAATTGGCAACTGTTAATCGGGAGACAGACACTTATTCCAACAGCCGCACTGGCAACGGCATGCTTTATGTGATACTCCAATCCAGGTATATTGTATAAAATATTCTCCAGACTACGACACTTTTGGACAGTTGTTTTCTGGAATCATGGACTCTACCACGTTCACTTGTTTTGCAATACGTAAGGACAACCAAGCATTTTTATTATTTCTATCGACTTGTCACTAATATAATTTATAATATGCACTAGCTCTTCAAATGAATCAGTGACCCCATGATATACATTCCGATACGGGGTTAACCATGCAGTCTTCTTTCGTATAACTGCAAATGAAGACACTGTCACAGTGTGTAAGGTGTGGAATATTGGAGGAGTCGCAGATTTCCTTGGGCCAAGTGCAGCAAATATTTGCTATGAACCTGACATTTTCAGAAGTACCAAACATCATCGACAGTTGATATAGCTTTTTGTTGTTTATTGTCGTTATTGCCACCACCACATCGGTATCAACTGTATTTACAAATGTATGTCATAAGCACAAACAGACAGGTGTTGACTTCCTGGTGTGAGCTTTGCATCAGCCCTGTCAAGTTAGTTGATGTCAAAAAGAGAAAAGCTCATTGTGTCCACCAGCTGCATTCATTTCCTTGCTCTCTTTTTGCAAAAGGGTGGCATGGTGTGAAAAGTAGCTGAACAACTCTATCTGTGTCTTGTTCATGAATAATAAATGTTTCTAGTTCCTTGGTATCGCTGCAGTTGGAAAAACTCGTCTATGCACACCTTTGCCTCTCATTTGTCTGCATGATAGACATCCCAAACAAAGACTCCGAATTCAGTATCTAAACCACGGTGGCACCATCCACAGAGCATTAGGAAAGAAGAGTGTATAGTCAGACAGGAATATTTATCCCGAGGTCACTGACGCATTTGAAGAGATAGTGTACATGGTAGATACTACTAATAACAAGTTGGTGGAAAAGACAACAGTGTATTGCTGTCTGTGTGTATTACAGATCAAGTGACTACAGTAGAATCAATGATGCCAGAAAACAACTTTTTGTCCAGAAATCCAGTATTCTGGAGAAACATTCCACCAACTCAGGTTGCACTGGAACATCACATAAAGCATGCTCGTTACTAGATTTTTGGACAAAGTTGTTTTGTCGTATTATTGATTCTTCACTTGTTCTGAAATATTTAAGGACAGTAATGCACTGTTATCATTTCCACTGACTTGACACTAGTAGCATTTATCATATGTGTTTATCTGCTGATCCACATATGCCAATTCCTTCTGACTGAGAGTGGACCAACGTCTTGACTGAGTGGCAGCCGCTCTAAATGACCATCCGAGAAGCATCAAAGAGATGTTACAAACTGATAAATGGTGGTTGTAAGAAATAAGTCCAAGGGCACTGCAAATGTGTTAAAGCAGTGTTAAAATGCACTCCTATCTGCATCTTTTCCAACACATTCCTTATTCTTTTTCCATGTATTGGTGTGTGCTGGATTACAATATGTTTGTTGTTGGTAATATTATACATATATGTACATATGAACTATTCTTGCATCACACTGATATTAGTTTAATAAGAAGTAATTTACCAGTCTTACCAGTCAGAAGGCTAAAGAAATTACTTTTATGCTTGATTAAATGTAGATATTGGCAACCATTTTGAATTATATTTACTGTCTTTGAAGTTATTACTGATGCTATTTACATAATATATTATTCATATCATACTAACACAGGTTTCCAACCCTAAGACTGAATTAATCCATTTGCTGGCAGACAGTGGTTACTACAATTCTTAACATAAGGTTCTATGTATAAAATTACTTTTATGCATGGTTAAATGTGCATAATATTGGTAGCCATTTGACATTGGTTTTTACTGTCTTTGAAGTTATTTATACCTTTTTACAATCTATATATATATTATTCATATCATATATACATACATTTCCAACCTTAACTGAACTAATCACCTGATGGAAGAAAATGGTTACAACAATAATTGTATTTTGTCGCCCATCTTGGAAGTTGTTAACGTTGTTAACATGGACGGTTCATATCTACATTTGTTAAGCATTAGTATTATATGCACACCATCAACTATTATAAAAACATATGTTAGTTTAATAACTAGAACTGAAGTAATTTATCAGTCAGAATTATTTTCCTGCTTGGTTAAACCTGGATGTTAGCAACCATAATATTTAATAGTTCTGTATTATTAAAATTACATTAACATAGGTTTACAATCAAAAATTAAATTAATCCATCTGCTAGCCGAAGACAGTTATTATAATAAGGAACAAAAGGTTCTATGTAAGATAAAATCTGGCCATTTAGTTTTGTCGGCCATCTTGAAAGTTGTTAACATCGACAGTTCATGTCTACATTTGTTAAGCATTATATTAAAATAGGTTTACTAACTTAAACTGCATTAAATCATTTGACAGAAGGTTATATAGCACATACAATAGAAAAAAACAAGATTCGCATATAAGTAAAATTCAAAATGGCCGCCACGGTCATCACACGTGACCTTCAAAATGGTTTCCGATCTTGAAATGCTCGCTATGGCATAGAGAATCATTGTGCCAAATTTCATTCTTGTACCATAAAATGCACAATGCACTTGCTACTCTGGGGGTGTCACGGTTGATGCAGGTGTTAATTTCAGAATAAGCAGAACGAAGGCTATATGTGTTGGATTGTCGGTGTTTGTACACTGTACATGGCAGGGGAACTCGTTAATATATAACTACAGACAATCTGGTTACCTCCAACTAATAGTATTAACGTGTTTGTAGTCTGGAGGTAGAATCCACATTTTTAGGATTTCGTTCTACCCGAGAGAGTCAAAGCTACCACCAGTTATTTCACGCATGACCAGTGGAGGTCAACTTTCAAAACTCTCTGTGTGTGTGTGGGGGGGGGGGGGGGGGGGGGGGGGCACCAGAGGTCATTAAAGGTCAAGGTGTATAATTGGTGCTATTTGACAGTATTCGAATTCGTTAGTTTCGTGCCGCCAACTTTTAAGTTAGTTATTATGTTTTTTTACCTTCTGATATTTAAAATATATTTAAAATATACATAAAAAGAATGTGCCACAGGCGACGGAAGATGCCAACAGCTAGGGATGGGCTGAACTGCCATTTATATATTTAAATGCCTTTCAAGGCCTTTTCAAAGTTTTTAACCGAAGAAATCCATCTGCAATGCCGTTTTAGTTTTGAGGTGTGCTACACGAATTTCGAAAACTCGAATTCCCAGAAACTCGAACTATTTTGACGTTTCCTTCAGGTTCGACTTTTCGAAGTTTGACTATATATACTTTTTTTTTTTATTCTGCTTTTATTAAGTTTCAAATAACATTGCTAGCGCGTCCGACAGGGTTATTATCATCCACCTCGACAGTCTGGGGGGTTAACAGCATGGCTCGTCTGCGAATATTTCTCCTCTGGATGATGTACTTTAGCTCCAAGTAGATCCAGAGGGCCACCATGGAGAGGGCCATGGCCGCCAGGACGCCGATAAACAAGACCGGTAAGGAATACTTTTTTTGTTGAGTGTTGTCCGAGTTGGTGCCCATCTGGACTTCGTGGTCGCCATTGAACACAGACACCATCATGAACGCGACCAGTATTAACACTAATATTAATGCTGCAGCCATTTTTGCTCGTTTTTCAAGCGTCATTGGATTGAGTCGACTGTATTCCAGGAACAATTCATGCATGACCTGCGAAATCAATACGACCGTAACATATCTCTCAGTGTATATTCAAAAACAAGTAGCTAGAAAATTCAAGTGGCCAACTGTGTCAAGGGTTTGTTTCTAGACACCCCCTGCCCTATCCCACCACCATCACCCCAAACCCCACACAACCCCCCCCCCCCCCCCCCTCTCAAAAAAAAAAAAAAAAAGGAAAAAAGAACACAACAAAAATAAATACTGGTTGGACTACTTTTGAATATTGTTGTTGGTATTTTTTTGTCTATTTCTATTTCTATTATTATTATTATTATTATTATTATTATTATTATTATTATTATTGAATATCAAACATTTGATAATTTGACATACAGTCTTAGAGACGAAACCCGCTACAATTTTGCCATTAGTAGCAAGGGATCTTTTATATGCACCATCTCACAGACAAGTTAGCACATACCACGGTATTTGATATAACAGTCATTGTGCACTGACTGGAATGAGAAATAGCCCAATGGGCATTATTATTATTATTATTATTATTACTGTTATTGTTGTTGTTGTTTTTGTTTTTGTTATTGTTATTACTTATTTGGTTGCTAATAATAATAGAAATAATAATAATAATAATAATAATAATAATAATAATAATAATAATGTCGTTAGGCAGTAAGTTATTAGGTGCAATTCTGGAACATTTTAATTGATCTTTGTGTCAATCCCCATCCCCCTCCCTGCGCCACCCAGTAATTCTTCTCACACCCTCGGGTCTAGCAGTCTAACAGCCAAACAACTAAAGGACACCTGAAAGCTTTCGAAGAATGTATATGTCAGTTCACAATCTGAAGCATCACCAACTAAAATCATATCAGAACAGAATCGTATTAGATATAAATAGATTTACACCATTGTTTGCTGTGGAACAACATATTTAAATGCTGGTCGCTTTGCTAATTTCGGTGATTACTACATATCGGTGAGGATAAGCTCAAATATCCCACCATAACAACAAGGTGGTTTTGTCGTTTTATTATTGTTCTATTTCAATGATATTTCCACTGATTTCAAAAGGAAAAACAGTGTTTCGATTCGCTATTCGAATGGCAAGGATGTGAACCGCTCGACGTCGTTGACAGAAACATATTTCCATGGTGACCCAGAGGATGGCAATACAAGTAAACTTGACTCCCATGATGCAAAGAATGGAGAATAAAAAAGGGAATGTTAGATTATTAAAGTGCTGATCATCCACTTCTTTCCCCGGCATCAGTACGAACAAGAAGATCCCAACGGCTACGATTATTAGCAACGTGAATAGTAGCATGGAAAGTAGTATCGCCCTTATCCGGAACGTCATCGGATGAAGTCGGCCGTACTCCCGCATCAAATCAGTCATGATCTGCGAAATCAATAATTTGCTTAAACCAAGAGATTCGGAAATACTGCTGAACCGGATCACGTTAAAATAAAATAAATAAGGAAATAAAATTCGCTATGAGACAAACCAACACGGTTATGTTTACAAATGAGTTTTTCATTCAAAAATATTTTGGCCACAGCATCCTAATAGCTTTAAAACATACCAAACTATAAAGTGTTATCTTGTTTACTGACCGACATTTGCTAACAATATGCATCTAGGTGATCTGATGTAGCGATGTAGCTCATGCTAATATCAAAACACCAGTCACTGCTTTAGTAACAGGAACAAAATATCAGAAGCAAACACATAGTATTTCTATTGTTTTACTTTTATTTGTCAAAACTCAGTACGTATTGCGCTTTATAACGGTACAACAACTTCGTAGACTAATTGTGTAAGCTATGGGTTCTTTCATCACCAAGATCCTATATCCAGCTCGACGATACAGAACTTTCCAGTTTCCATGCCCTATAGTTTCGTGTGCGCTCATGTGTTTTTTATATGGCAAACGTGATCCTAAAAGGGACAGACCTTAGTTTTTAAACACTAAGGCATATTTTCATCTAGAGCCTAGTTTCAACCCGTAAAATGGACACTGACTTTGGTTAATTTACAAATCTGTAACAAATTTGGATACAACAGAGTGAAACAAGAGTCTGTGATGGTCGAAATACCCTTAAAATAGACTAAAACGCGACTCCATAACCGTTACTTGTCAGACGCACGTGCGTTTTTAAAAATATGAAACACCAGGATGACCAGAAACACTTCGATTGACCGGCCTCGGTGGCGTCGTGGTTAGGCCATCGGTCTACAGGCTGGTAGGTACTGGGTTCGGATCCCAGTCGAGGCATGGGATTTGTAATCCAGATACCGACTCCAAACCCTGAGTGAGTGCTCCGCAAGGCTCAATGGGTAGGTGTAAACCACTTGCACCGACCAGTGATCCATAACTGGTTCAACAAAGGCCATGGTTTGTGCTATCCTGCCTCTGGGAGGCGCAAATAAAAGACCCCTTGCTGCCTGTCGTAAAAGAGTAGCATATGTGGCAATAACGGGTTTCCTCTAAAAAAAAACAGTGTCAGAATGACCATATATTTGACGTCCAATAGCCGATGATAAGATAAAAAAATCAATGTGCTCTAGTGGCGTCGTTAAATAAAACAAACTTAACTTTTTTTCACTTCGGTTGTACGGAAATGGATAATCTAAACAATAAAATATAAGTAATGTTTGATTTCAGTGATCATAAACGGCTCTAATACTGAAAACATATGCCCTAGTGATTAAAAACTAGGGTCTGTCCCTTTTATATTTTACTACTGACGACTGCTTCTAGTTTTAAAACATGAATTATATTTATTTCGTTCACCATTGAAAGTAACCTTTCTGTTCTGTATCGAGAATTAGACTACGTATCTGCTAGTAACATATTAACACTAGTACACATGAAAGATAAACTTTGGTAGTTGAGGCCTGACTATTTCTTAAGAGTAACACAGTGACTGCTGGCTTGATATCTGTATCAGACCCAACAGATCATGTTCCGAACACGTCATCAACTAATAGAATCATAGCCAATGTACGTGAAGTTCATTCTTGATTACAACGCTGCTACAGGTAACGAATCCTCAACAGTGCGCGCAGAAGTAGTCTGCTCTGTTAACATAATGGCATGTCGGTGAAGACGTCGACGCCGGCGGTAGTAGGTCACTTCGAAGGCGATCCACAAACACCCAATGCCTAAGAACTTGGCCACCAAGATGCAAAGGAAGTAGAAGAGGAGAGTGAACTTGAGGCGACTGACAGCGGGGTCCCGTTTTCCGGACGGCACGACCTTGGACAACATCATTGCAACAGGTATGATTAGGAGCATTACCAGTAAAAGTATGCCTCCTAGAGTCAGTCGTTTTTGATACGTCACCGGTTGGAGTCCACTGTATTCCCGGAACAAATCATTCATCATCTGTGAAATCAATAGGGTACATCAATCAGGATTCAGAAAATCGCAGACCCGGAACAAATCATTCATAATCTGTGAAATCATTAGGTTACTCAGTCAAGATTCACAACATCGCAGACCCGGTTTCGCATTAATTGAAAAAACACATCTAGGCTATTGGGGAGTCAAAAGGTTCACATTAAAATGACTAAGAAGCCGAGTGCGTTAAAGTGCATGCTTATTACTACCACTGTTTCGGTTACTGTTTTATAGTTTCATATGCGTGGATCTGACACCGATTTCAAAACAGCACACACCGCTAATATTAACAGCAACAAACTATTTTTAATATATATATAATACCAGCTTCGGTGGTTAAGCTATCGGATCTCAGGCTGTTACGTTCTAGCTTCGCATCCCGGCACCGGCTTCCGCCTAGAGCGAGTTTAAAGACTCAGTGGGTAGGCGTAAGGCCACTACACCGACTTCTTTCTCACTAACAACTAACCACTAAAACACTGTCCTGGACAGACAGCCCAGATAGCTGAGGTATGTGTCCAGGACAGCGTGCTTGAACCTTAACTGGCTATAAGCACGAAAATAAGTATAAATCAATCATTTTTGTTTTATTGGACACGGACATCTTTAATATTATGACTTCTTTCATGAACCCCACCTCTGAATTTGTGCGTGTGCGTGTGCGGGCGCGTAAAAAACCCTCAATATTTTTACTATCACAAGTCACTATTTGTGTTCTAACTTCATGTTAATATTAGCAATGGCTGAAGTGGTGTGTGTTTGTTTGTGTGTGTGTGTGTGTGTGTGTGTGTGTGTGTGTGTGTGTGTTTTTTTTTTTTTTTTTGTTTATTTTTTTATTATTTATTTATTTTATTTTATTTTATTTTATTTTGTTGTTTTGGTTGTTTTGGGGTTTTTTGGGGGTGTTTTTTTGGGTGTTATCAATCTAACACGTCCAGCTGAACTATGTTGATTTTTAAGAAGTAACTCAGTATGGGAAATTACCATCTGAAAGAAGGCGTTCGCAAATTGTGGAGATACTATGCCGAGTTTTATTTTATAGTTATCTTAATCTGCTTAGTGTCATTCTAGTACACCAACTGTTATACTATATGAGTAATAATTTGCAGTGTTCTAGTGGTTGGAGCAATGCTGTATTTTAATTAAAGTCAACATAATGTGACAGTCTGTATATAATTATGCGATTCGTCGTCCGTTTATTTTAGTACGGTATCTACAAAATTTGTCACATGATTGGCTAAAGAAATAAAATGTATAACATTTCGCCCATTCGTTAAAGGGACATTCCTGAGTTTGCTGCAATTTTTAAGATGCTATCGTCTAACAAAGACTTTTTTAACAATTGTAATTACATATCAAATTTATTTTGCTGCATAAACTATTCGTGGCTGTATATTAAACGTGTTTCTGATCGTTCTAATATTGTACTTGGTTAAATTTCATTTTATTTCCTAAAAAATATTTTTGTCCAGTTTGGGCTTCTTACAAATATTAAGACGACCAGAAACACATTGAGTGTACAGACACTGGTATTCTAAACAAGAAAATATATTTAATATGTAAGTTTAATCGTAGAAATATTTTATTAGTTGGAAACATTTTATAAGGCGGCAAACTCAGGAACGTCCCTTTACGGCGAAATGTAATATATGCGATGGAAGCTCTTGAAACACTGCGGACAAATTAATGGGAATTTCGTTCCATCCAATATTTCAATTAAAAATCCATTCAAACAAATATATAGTTCTTTGCCAGAGAAGTGGTCACG
This sequence comes from Gigantopelta aegis, assembly GCF_016097555.1. Lineage (NCBI taxonomy): Eukaryota > Metazoa > Mollusca > Gastropoda > Neomphalida > Peltospiridae > Gigantopelta > Gigantopelta aegis. The sequence continues at coordinate 50,363,495 of NC_054707.1, read as the reverse complement.
TAGTAATTTTTAGGGGAATTGATATTTACATTACTAATTTTACCATAACCTTAAAACCACTGTTACTACATATCCTTTGGACTCTGTCATATACCATTCTGAACACTATACAATTACTTCATGTCATAATATACGTTAAACATTTTTGAAGATTACAAATTTAAAATGTAGCTCTTCATAGTCCATGACAGGTGTTAGAATACAATATATGTGTACGTGTATGAAGATTACAAATCTTAAAATGGCAATGTCTATGACAGGTGTTAGCATACAATATATGTGTACATGTATGAAGATTACAAATCTTAAAATGACAATGTCTATGACAGGTGTTAGAATACAATACATGTGTACATGTATGAAGATTACAAATCTTAAAATGACAATATCTATGACAGGTGTTAGAATACAATATATGTGTACATGTATGAAGATTACAAATCTTAAAATGGTAATGTCTATGGCAAGTGAGCCTGGCAGATACTGCTTTTGCGGAAACCCTTTATAATGGCATCATGAACAGCGAGTCATTCAGCGAAAACAAATATAAGACTGTGTGAATGGAATACTAAAAATCATGAACACTGTCTTGTGCATAAATACGATTTTATTATGATTCAAGCATAAAATAACTGCAGTTAGTGTTATATGTTAGTGTGGTTCATGAGATCACTGCAGACATCATGACTCCCCAAACGAAGAGCCTGTCTGCGAATCCTTCGACGTCGACTGATATAGTCGGCCTCCATTGCGCCCCAGAGCGCGACGATGCCAAGAACGCACGCGACTCCCATGATCCATAGCGCGAAGAGCAGCTTCTCGAACTTGTTGGTGCTCTCCACCCTCACCAGATTCGTGCCCTGCAACGTCGGGCTAGTGTTGAAAAGGGTGGTTCCCACAGCCGCGCTGACTACGGTTACGAAAAATAGTAATCCAAATAGTTTTGTTCGTTTTCCTAGCGTCATCGGATGCATCTGACTGTACTCAAGGAACAAAGCATGCACGCCCTACGAAATCAATATATTTACATCAGTGAGCATCAATTGTAAAACAAGGGTTTTTTCTCTTAAATAGACTCGACGGAAGCTGAAAAGGTATAACTTTGGCTAAACATTTAATTAACCCTAACCACACACACACACACACACACACACACACACACACACACACACACACACACACACACACACAAATCCCTGACAATAACTAAAGTAACACTACTCGTTGACTAGGATGAATACTAAAAAAAAAACGGAATGTAATTCATTCTAGAGAGACGACGAGACGGAGGAATACTGCAGTCACACACACTAACCCCTATTTGTACATGTGGTGTGTCTCTGGTGTCTAAACACTGTAAGCGATTTGTGGCACTGTATACGAGTGTAGGATTAACTAGACTACCTGCCGAATGTTTCAAGTTTTAGATGTTAACCTGGCTTTATTTCTAACATTGATTTAGTTGACCCTCGGTAACATAGAACATACTGTGTATGGTGAAGGCATGCTATTATCCTTTAGATATAAGCGAGGATCTACTCCAAAATTTGTTTTCTGTTTCAGCCTAATTATAGCCACAAACCGATGTTTCATGATTATAAATGACTTGTTACTTGGCACGTAATGTGCCACGACTGTCGAAACAGTTGAGAAAATATAAATAGGCCGATTTTAAACAACATTAGTCACTGTGACATAAACGTGGTTTCAACAGAATGATCTCACTGAATTACAATAAACGTAATTTTAGCAGGTTTTGCTTGATTTATTGATGTTTTTCTGTTTATTATTTTTGATTTTACTGATTCACATTCAGAGACAAATTAACTAAATGACGCATCACTGACTAAATTGAGCACTATTGCAAACCTTACGTTGTATACATACTGTATATAAAATAAAATAATAAATAAAGGGAGTACTATTGCCATGCCATAGAACTGAGATCAATAAATATGTGTTGTCGTTGATCTACAAAAACATCTATCGAACACGGTCTTGTGTAGAAATTCGATTGTGTCACCTTTGCTAAGTTTCAGACTGCGTTGTCTGCATTGTCGCTTCCAGAATTAGAACGATCAAACATATTGCTTTCTATTATTATTCGAATAGCATGTCTTTGAAGGTTTCGTCGTCTGTAGGAGTACTTCAACTCCATGGCAACCCAGGCAGCGAGGGTGAAGAGCATCAAGATGCCCAGGATGCAGAGGCTGTAGAGGAGGAGGGAGAACTTCAACTTGAACAGACTGTTCGAACCCGAACTGGGCCGTGCCAGGTTTGTGATGGAAATGGCAGCGGAAACGGAGACGATCATGAGACAAGTGAGAATTCCGCACAGTTTGATTCGTTTTTGTCCCGTCATCGGATTCAGCTGACTGTACTCCATGAACAACTCATGCAAGACCTGTGAAATCAATACAGTTTACATCAGTCGAGTTACACACCTGGCAGACACTCGAGTCGCGAGCCAATTGTTGTCCCTTCTATTTATTTTATTTTTGAATTATTTATTTATTTATTTATTATTATCGCTTGTTTGTTTATTTATTATTTTATTTCACTATCGTATAATGAAAAAAAGTGATAAAATTTGAAAATTGATAAACAAGAATGTTAATTTATAATTTAGATATTATTCTTTGAAATTTCAAGTGGACATCTTGCCTAGACTTAGTTATTTTGGCCGCGTAATTTGCATTGAAAATACCTTTACCGAGTCTTTACGGAGTCCTTACAAATGCGTGGGACGGTTAAAATGTTCTGCAATACTAGGATGGGGCAAATCGGTGTAGTATGTAGTATAGTATCAATGTTAGCATATTAGTAGACTTTGGTGATGTGATAGTATAACATCAAGAGAAAATGATTTGTTTTCAAAATGGCAATGGTTGCTCTACAACCACATCAATTGAGGAACCCATGATGAGCGTGTATGCTATAATAACAAGGTAGGGTAACGAGTTTGAGTGTAAACAAGAGTCTTATGGACGATCTTCAAACAAGTAAAGCTTCAGCGACAAACAACTAGTCCTGATCGATCGAGAAATGGCATTGCAAAGATCCAGAAATAAGCTCTGATGTTTCTAGTGTTACGACCTTCATCCATGGATATTTGGGGTTGTTAGATCCTTGAAATGTCTGAAGTCAGTCGATAAATGAGTCCAGAGTTATTCACCGACACTCTCAAACTGAGGTGGAATCGAAGAATGGCCAAATTGTTCAGCCCACACGCTATGGTGTCGTTGGACGATGCACTAGTAGACAACATCACAGTTGTGCTTTCATCATCTCAGTCATCTTTGATAATATTCATAGTCCAGACTATTTTCTTCTTTTCAATCCGAAGTATCTCTTTTTTTTAGCATGTTGTTGCTGTTGTTGTTGCTGCTGCTGTTGATGATGATGATGATATTTATGATGGTGAAACTGATGATGACAATTAACAAGTCAGCTGTTGAGTTGTCGTTTGATGAACGATCGGAAGATGTGTATTAGAATTGCATAATGTATTTGAACGAGTAGGTGCTCTGAAGTAAAAGAGGGAAAGGTGCTGTATTGAAGTCAAAGAGGGAAAGGTGCTGTATTGAAGAATAAAATTTAAGGTTTGGTTCTGCCTTTTGATATTAAGTAACTACTTGTCTAAACTGGTTAGATTACCAGGTTAGAAAGAGATTTAATACACATCATAATTATTTCAGTTCAGCAACTGTAACTGTATAACAAAGAACAATTCAAGAGCAAATTTATACATCTCACCCATGGAAGTGAAAGGAAAAGACATCATGTCAGTTTAGAAAATAATTCTACTTACAGAATTATAGTTTCAAAAATGGAGAAAACCTCCAGTGTATAATGTTTTATCACTTTAAATGAAATACACATTAATGTATACGGTACGGTATTTGATTTGTCTCGACAGTGAACATTCAATACATTAGAAAAATTCTGGTATAAAATGTAATGAAACATGGAAAAAAAAAGAAAAGAAAAGAAAAGTACCGTTTTGCTCAACAAGAACATAATAATGAATATCCAGCAATACTAATTCGACAGATTTTTCTATTATAATTAGTTCACGGACATTTACAGTTCCCTTGTCTTTTTTTGCCTTTTTAAGAATTTTTATTTTTTATTTACTAAATTGTTTATTGCCCCAAAATACATTGGTAATGTTAGGATTGGGGACTCCTAATTCACCACCTTACAAAATAAGTGATCAAAAGCTATATTTGTACATTTAACTAATAAAGACATGTTGAAAACAATATTTTGCGCAACAATTTGGAAACAATAATTGTTAGTATAAAAACACACATTCATGTACAATTATGTCATTAAATGTTAAGCTTAACTTTTGTAAATATATTGTGAGATGTATATTGGGAGCAAGTAAAACTGCAGGAGTTATAATATACCATTGGAATTCCAGAAAACAAAAACAAGAACAAAAAGAAGAAGAGTAGAAAAGACAAAATTATTTTCAACAGAATAAATAAATAAATGTAGGTCAAATAAAATAAATAGTATATAAATAGATATTTCCATAAGAATTAGACAAAAGGAGAGAGAGAGAGAGAGAGAGAGAGAGAGAGAGAGAGAGAGAGAGAGAGAGAGAGAGAGAGAGAGAGAGAGAGAGAGAGAGAGAGAGAGAGAGAGAGATATTTGTAAATAATGAAAGCATTTCCTCTGTATTAATGCAAGTTGATTCTTGTTTGATATATTAAAAAATATGAACCCAGTCTCATCTTTTTAACCCAAAGCACGAACTATTTAATGAAATGTTTGTAGATCGACCACCGTTGATCAAATTTGGTCCAGTCACAATTGCGAAATGCAACAAACTTTTCAGTATTGTAATTAAAAGATTTTTTTTTTTTTAATGATTGTACATTTGGTACTACCCCAATATACTTCATCCTGTATATATACTGCTTTGCAAGTAATATAATTAAATTTAATATATCATCTGCCCTATGATTATCATGTATTTGAAATATTATATCTGTAACAGTAAAATGGAGATGTGTAATATGAGTACATTCTTTTTTTAACAATCCCTGTAGGTTTTGCCAAAATGTTTGTATTAATAGACAGAACCAAAATAAATGAATAAGAGTTTCTGGAACAGATTTACAGAATGAACATTTGTCATCTTGTTGAATTTTTATTTTACAGAGAAATGTGTTTGTAGATAGTATTCGGTGTTCTAATCTATACTGCAACCACTTCAAATTCGTGTCCTTAGTTATTTTATGGTAAAGACTATATGCTTTTTTCCACTTAAACGAATTTGTAAGAAAAAATTCATTAACCCATTTCTTTTGTGAGATTGGTTTGCAGTTGTTTTTTGAAAGAATGTTATAAATTCTCTGACAACCTTTCTTGTCTTGTAACAGAATTTTTGTCGGGATAGGTATTGGTGGTCTTTGTATATTACAGTTATACTTATTGAAAACATATTTATTTATTAAGTCCCTTACTGCATTTAAAAGTCCTTGTATTTCTATAACATTTGTGTCCTGTAGTATATTGTGTATGTAGTCTACCTTCTGTATCTTACCTTCATTATCAATTAGATCATATATGAAGACAATTCCTTTTTCAAACAATTTTTTTATAGAATATGTGTTTGCCTCCGACCTTCACACCTTCGTTGTACCATATAGGTTGATGTACAATATCTATCCATGACGTTATTTGTATTTTATTTAAAAAGATAGCCCATGCCTGAAATGTGTCATGCCAAAATATATTATCCAATATTCTTAATGTTTGTTTTATAAATTCCGTTCCAAAATTAACGAAGTTATGCACATTTGGATATGTCAGTTTTAAAAGATATGTCCATTTTGATTCTTTATGTATATATCGCCGAAACCATGACATTTTTAATTCACTTATAAAATAATGTATTTTAAACATCTTGAGTCCTCCTTCTTCATATTGTTTAGTTATTATGTTACGCTTTATTCTATCAATAGAACCATTCCAAATAAACTTAAAAAATAAACTGTTTAGTTCATTGATAGTTTGATCTGTCGGGTTAGGCAATATTAAAATTAAATGGTTAATTTTGGCCATTGCTAAATTTTTTACAACTACTATTCTACCAAATGGAGTTAATAGTCTTTTAGACCACTGTATCAATAAGTTTTTTATTTCTTTTATTTTTTTATTGTAATTGACAGTTACCATATCTGTAAGACTAGTAGAAAAATCAACTCCCAGTAAGCTGAACATTCCTTTATCCCAAGTCAATTTTAGATCTGGACAGAGTATTTCGTTGCTATTTTTCCGACTACCAAACCATATAATCTTAGTTTTATCTATGTTTGCATGAAGGCCGGAGGCATTTGCATAGAATTTTAAAATTTAAGGCAATATCGTAAAGACTGTTCTGTTGCATCTAGGGTAGTTGTTGTGTCATCTGCGTATTGTGATATAAGAAACTCTTGATTTCCAATTGAAATCCCTTTAATATGATTCTTTGTTCTTATTAACAAATCTAAAATTTCTGCACAGAGTACGAAAATATTTGGTGACAATGGGTCTCCTTGTCTACATCCTCTAAATATTTTGAACCATTCAGTTGTTTGTCCATTTACAATTACACAGGATTTAATATTAAAATAAAACGTTTCTATCCATTTTTTAATAGAATCTCCGAAATTAAAAAAATCGAAAGTCTTTCGAATAAAAGGCCAGGCAACAGAATCAAATGCTTTCTCAAAATCAATTAACAAAAGAAGGCCTGGAATTGTATTCTTTTCTGTATAATGAAATAAGACAGCGATTTCTAATGTTTTCACCGATGTATCTTCCAGATATAAAGCCTGTTTGGTCTTCATTTATTAGGCAAGGTAAAACAGTTTTAATTCTGTTGGCTATGCAACCTGGTGCTATTTTATATGAGACATTTAGCAAAGATATAGGTCTCCAATTTTTTAAATATTGTTTATTTTTGTCCTTTTTGGGAATACATGTTATAACGCCTTCCTTTTGGGTTGATGAAAGTTCACCTATATGGTAACTATAATTTATTGCTTTAGTAAGATACCTACCTATATCTGTCCAAAATAATTTAAAGAATTCTGCTGTGAACCCATCAGACCCTGGACTTTTATTATTTGTCATGTTTTTTTAAACAAGATAGTATTTTATCTTCTTTAAGCAACCCTTCCAGGTTATTCTTTTGTTGCTCAGTAAATTTTGGTACATGTGAAAAGTTCAATATTTCTTCTAAATTAACATCATTAATAAGTCTGGATTTATAAAGATTTTCATAAAATAGCTTTACTTCCTTCGTAATTTCAGTTTCAGTTTCAGTTTTAGTTAATAGACCATTTGATTTGAATACATTTGGCATAGTTTTGCTTATATAGTTACGATTTTCCATATTACAAAAATATTTAGTCGGTTTTTCTCCTTCATCTATCCATTTACTACGAGATCTTATTATTTGCCCCTGTAGCTTTTTGTCTCTAATCTTTTTTAAGTTCAGTACGTTTTTCTTCTAAAATAATTATGTTTATGTTATGCTCTTTTTCTAATTTTGTTATTTCTTCTATTAGTTCGCTTTCTGTTTTATCTGTTAGCTTTTTCATATAGCTAGAGTAAGAAATAGTTTTGCCTCGTATTTCCATAAGTAGCACTTCTAAAAAAAGTTGATCATTGATAGATAAACCTGGCAAGTCGGTATTAGTTGTATTAACGTCTTGATCAGTTTTTGTTTCAGTATATTGTGTTTTGACATTTTCTATTACTTGTTTTACAGTTTGTACATATTCTTTATCCTTCAATAATGAGTTATTCAATTTCCAAAATGTTTTTCTCTTATTTGGTTTTGAGTGTATAAGTTTAAAAACAACTATTGAATGGTCCGTCCTATAACCTGTTTCAATATAAGCTTCTCCTATTTGTGTTAGAAAGGTATCTGTTAAAGAATAAAATCTAACCGTCCTTGTTTATTACCAGTATAAGTTCTCCATGTGAATTCTTTTTTCTCAATATTAAGTTCCCTCCAGACGTCAACAAGATTTAATTCTGTACATAGATCTAAAACTTTATCTCTAGATTTAGGATTGTTTATGTTTAAATAACCTTTGGTATCCTTGTCGGGATTCATCACCAAGTTAAAATCTCCAGAAATAATTACTATATCATTGCCAATTTCTTTTATGTCTTGACCAATTTGCTCATAGAAGGTAGGATTATCTCTGTTGGGTCCATAAATGTTAATAACAGTAATTTGTTTACCTTTAATATTTATGTCTAGGAGAAGTTTGTTACCATTTGTATCAAATTTAATTTTATTTAATTTATATTCAAAGTTATTATTGAGCAGAATAGCGACGCCTCTACTTTGCGATGTATGCGAACTGAAATAACATTCAAATCCCCACTGAGACCTAATATAATTTTCTTCTTTCTCTATGAAATGTGTATCTTGAATGCAATAAATAGAATATTTTTTCTGTTTTAAAAAATTCAATACATCTTTTAGTTTTTCCTTCGACCCTAATCCCTGGCAATTTAATCTACAAAATGTAATTTGATCAGTCATGGTTAACAGAAGTAATATTGGATATTTGTGTTCTTTCAACTGTAGATATGAGCATGATGACACAATAGTTGAGACTGTGTATACATATTTAACTACCTAAACAAAGCTGATTGTTAGAGAAAAAACTTTCTTTTACACTAGAAGAAAGGCAGTTAAAGAATAGAATAGCAATGCAACGAAAAAACATATTCATGTACTTACCCAAGAATGGTACGTGACTACCTTGTCTTTGTTTAATGTTTACAATCAAGGAGGGCGGTAAACAAATGTGTGTCCGTGTGTACGCGATTGTGTGTGTATGTGATTGTGTGTGTATGTGATTGTGTGTGTGTGTGTGTTGTGTGTGTGTGTATGTTGTGTGTATATGTGATTGTGTGTATATTGTGTGTACGTGTGATTGTGTGTGTTGTGTGTCCGTATGTGCGTGATTGTGTGTATGTGATTGTATATAATGTTATGTTTGTGTTGTGTGTATATGGGATTGTGTGTATGTGTGTGCGTGGGTGCGTGTGTGTATGTGCTTGTGTTTGTGATGTGTGCATGTGATGGTATGTGTTGTGTGTATGTGATTGTTTGTATGCGATTGTGTGTATATGTGATTGTGTGTGCCATGTGCCTGTGTGTGTGTTATGTGTGTGTGTGTGTTGTTTGTGTATGTTGTGTGTGTATGTATTGTGTGTATGTATATATATATATATATATATATATATATATATATATATATATATATATATATATATATATATATGTGATTGTGTGTTGTGTGTGTATGTGTTGTGTGTATGTATGTGTGTGGGTGAGTGTGTGTATGTGATTGTGTGCGTATGTGATTGTGTGTGTTGTGTGCATGTGATTATGTGATGTCTGTATATGTACTGTATGTATTGTGTGTATTTGTAGTGTGTGTTAGTATGTGATTGTGTGTGTATATGATTGTGCGTGTGTGTATATGTTGTGTGTATGTGATATGATTGTGCGTGTGTGTATATGTTGTGTGTATGTGATTGTGTGTGTTTGTTTTGTGTGTGTGTGTGTTGTGTGCATGTGATTATGTGATGTCTGTATATGTACTGTATGTATTGTGTGTATTTGTAGTGTGTGTTAGTATGTGATTGTGTGTGTATATGATTGTGCGTGTGTGTATATGTTGTGTGTATGTGATTGTGTGTGTTTGTTTTGTGTGTGTGTGTGCGCGCGCGCGTGTGTCGTGTGTATGTGTGTGTGCGTGTGCACGCGCGTGCGTGCCTGTGTGTCAACCAAGCTGTATGTGTGATTGAGAATTGTGACATGACAGATCAAAAGTACAAATACTATTTTACTAACTACAGATGTCTTTTCTCGGTCCTTTATTGTTGTTCTCGGGTTCCAACGAACATCACACAGTATCATTACTGTTCATACCGTCTTACGCACAGGACCTAATCCAGTCACGGGGAAATGGTCAAACTCTAGTCCGTCCCACAAGTAGTATTAGGGCCTGTTGAGAGTCATGATTGACCTACTTTCCCGTGATCACGTGACCTTGGTAGGAAACCATGGCCTGTGTGTAGGAGACAATGGCCTTTGTATAGGTGGGTGCAGGTGTCTGACCTGGGTAGGAAACAATGGGCTTTGTGTAGGAAACAATGGCCTTTGTATAGGTGGGTGCAGGTGTGTGACCTTGGTAGGAAACAATGGCCTTTGTGTAGGAAACAATGGCCTTTGTATAGGGGGGTGCAGGTGTCTGACCTTGGTAGGAAATAATGGCTTTTGTGTAGGAAACAATGACACAATGGTCTTTGTGTAGGAAACAATGAAACAATGGCCTTTGTGTAGGAAACAATGGCCTTTGTAGAGGTGGGTGCAGGTATATGGTCTCGGTAGGAAACAATGACCTTTGTGTAGGAGACAATGGCACAATGACCTTTGTATAGGAGACAATGGCCATGGAGAAAACAATGGCCTTTATGTAGGAGACCTTGGTGCAGGTGTACGATCATGGTGTATTCATTTCAATGTATTGCATATTACCACACAAACTGGTGTCAGCAAACAAATAAAAGCAAAGAAACAACAACAATTAATAATAACAATATGTACAGGCCAGGTGTAAGTCTGACGTTGGTTTTGGCTTCATTGTATAACGTCTACTGTGTTGTTGTATTTTTGTATTCACAGTGGACATAGACGTGAATGTTTTTTCACAGTGTTTTATTCTAGACACCCAAAATAATAGCCGTTAAAATATGTCTCGTGAGGAAGGACGTTAGTTGTTTGCTGACTGTTTGGTCTAAAGTGAGGGGCTTTCATGTCGCCAGACAAAATGCGCGTGTGATGATTTTCATTCATTTGTATTTCTTTAGCACATTGTCGACGTTTTCTTTGTTGTCGTCATTCAGCCATTCATTGATTCGCCTTATAATAGAGGAGTACTTTATCAGACCTCTTCATCAGCCCTCATACAAAGACATTTTACTACGCCTCTCCGAGTGTTTATGAAACCAGGTGAACTGCAAAAGACATACCGACGCGTGCCCGTCTTAAGTAGCAGAATAAATTTGTTATGGTATGCACACTGACCGTCAAAGTTTGTTTGTGTTTAGCGACATCACTAGAGGACATTGGTTTATGAATCATCGGTTATTGGATGAAACACCCCAGCCCATTGCTATGAAGAAAGAACGCGTGACTGCAACTCAACGCTCCAACCTAACCCATACTCTTTTAACTGCATTTTAAACACGAGTATTTCCCTAGAGTACAAACCTTTATAGACAACCAATGTATTATGTCTGGTACGTCAAAGGCCGTGGTATGTGCTGTCCTGTACACACAACTCTTGCTACTATAAAGTAGCGGCAGAAATATTCAATCACAAATCTAGTTATAGAGTAGAATGCACAAAAAACAAACGCAATGGTTTAGAGAGAGAGAGAGAGAGAGAGAGAGAGAGAGACAGAGAGACACACACACAGACGATATGCCACACGTGATTAATCCATTAGTGTAAGTAGTACGTGTTAACCAAAGGGAAATAACTGCATTTTTATACAGAAAATTTCTCTATAGTACTAGCCTTCGTACAGGGCTTTTTAATTACCAAATGGGTAAATACAGTGATCGATCTAGGATCGATCCCCGTCGATGGCCAAATAGGCTATAGCCAACCAGTGCATTATGTCTGGTATATCAAAGGCCGTGGTATGTGCTGTCCTGTACACACAACTCTTGCTACTATAAAGTAGCGGTAGAAATATCCAATCACAAATCTAGTCATAGAGTAAAAAACACAAAAAACAAACGCTATTGTTTGGTTTTTAATTTTTTTTATTTCTAAAGTAAATCACTATAGACAACTACACATGCAATGGACACACATTGGGTTACATCGAAAGGCCTTAAGGGCGACATGTGAATAATATGAGTGTTCATTTCTCTTCATCTTCGTGCTCATCATCAGTATCATCATCGTCGGTATCGTCGTCGTCTTGTTCATCCAAATATTCGCCGATCCAGGAACGATACTGATTTAATTTAGAACGAATCTGTGGTCTGAGATCTCTGTCTGGATTCACAAACTGAAGAATTTTCCTGGTGTTGGGACCTTTGTCAAAGTAATGCATATAGGTCAGAAAGCGAGAGTACGTGTCTTTAAATAACTTCCATTGCAATGTCTTCATGTTTCTTTCGATGGCATCTTGGGGCATGTTTTTATCTTCGTAGCGTTTCCTCTTGCTTTGGAGATAATCACGATTGATGTCGAATTCACGTTCCACCATGAGACGAATGCCTTCGTTTTCCAGATCAGACGACGGCTCTTCATTTCCTTCTTCGCACGTTTTCACGTGTCGCTGCAAGTCACTCCCGTCTTTAAAGACCAGACCACACGTATCGCAAGACTGCATCCTCTTGACCTTTTTCAGATAGGGCTCTACCTCATCATCTTCTTCGTCGTCACTTTCGTAGGCGGGTATGCCTGGTAGTTTTCTCTTGAATGCGTCCCTTTGCATGATTTGCACGTAGAGCTCTTTTTTCGACGGTGGTTGAAACTCTTCTGAGACATTCGCCGTTACGCTCGTGCTTATATACCATCCGGACGGCCCCGTCTCTAAACCATTAGGTCGAAGGCGCCAATGTTCGGGCGTGGTCGGTTTCAAGTCCACCAAGAGATGTCCGTAGGGCCTGTGGGTAGCTTCCTCAAACCGATGCATGAAATGACGAGTGTTTTCCGGATACATCTGCCGTGCCAACGTCAGAACTTGCTGCTTGTCGATGGGGTTATTGAACAGCGCTAGATAATGGCAGTTTCTTCTCTGTGTCGGATCCTTGCTGTGATACAGGTTCTGGTTGATGGCGATGACGGATAAGTTTCTGTGATGACTTCCTTCTGTGAACAGGTCGGTGATCCTTGAATCTTTTCCAGCTGTACACATCAGGTCGTCCAATACGATGAGATTTCTAACTCTGGAATCCAAATAATGATCCTTTTCCAAATTCTCGGGTATGCCTTGAACAAATTTCACTCGAGCAACCATTTTTATCGTATCATAGAGAGGTTGCCATCGTTTGTAGAGCCAGATGATGCGCTGAGGAAGCAGCTGGATTTTAACATCCCTCAACAATTTGTATACCAAAAATGTCTTTCCACACGACGTGGGTCCCGACACGATCATGGTGAAGGGATGTAGCAATCTTAGGGGATGCTGCTGCTGTGGTGGTGGTGGTGGTGGTGGCTGCTGTGGTGGTGGTGGTGTTGGTGGTATTGGTGGCGGCTGCTGTGGTGGTGGTGGTGGCTGCCGCAGTGGTGGCTGCTGTGGTGGTGGTGGTGGTGGTGGCTGCTGTGGTGGTGGTGGTGGTAGACCTTTAGCATGTTTTTGTTGAAAATGTCTTAACATGGCGAGAATGTGAAACCACATTCTGAACATGTGCTATGCATGACGACTCTAAATGAAATGACGATATCTGACCCACATAGTTCCTTTTATAGTTTATTTAGAAATGCTTCTTCAGTTTCGGGGCTTTCCAGCCCGTACCACTTTGTTGTTGTTGTTGTTGTTTCCGTTTCAGATCGGCCTTGGCTTGCTCTACCACCTGCTGTGTTGGGGACACCATAACGACTTTGGGTGTCGGAGGCTTGTTCTGTTCTTCTTTTTCTTTTTTCCATGTAGGGTCATACAGTTCAAGACATCGATCTACACTGTACATCATCTGGCTTTTCCCACCACGTTGCACTGGAAAATGAGGTTGACGTTTACCTTCTGCCTGCAGTTTATAGAAACGGGTCCACTTATCCACGTCGGGTACATATAACTTGTACTGGTCTGACATGTTGCTCCTCTGAAGGTTCTACCTCAAATGACAAGTTTTCCAAAACTATTTTACATATATACCTTATGACGCATAAAGATATGGTACAGGAATGTTTGAATGTGTGTGATACGTATGACCAGTGCCCCTCCTCCCAGGCACAAATCTCATCGTGCGAGCTCCCAAAAAACATCGTTACCAACATATTACCCTTTACCAGTGTCACTACCATAGGGACACGTCCAGAGACACACCCATGGACGCAGGACATAACTAAGAAAAGATGAGTTGCAGTCACGCGTTCTCTCTCCATAGCAATGGGCTGGGAGTGTTTCACACACACACACACACACACACACACACACACACACACACACACTAGTTACCACCTTCGCGTTTGACCTAATTCAGTCAACACCAGCACACGCACACACACACACAAAAGTTTGTATTTAATTATGAAATACTGGCCCCATAAGGGGTATGAGATTGTATATATAAAAGATCCCTTGCTACTCATGGAAAAAATGTAGCAGGTTTCCTCTCTAAAACTGTCAAAATTATGTTTTTCATCCAATAACCGATGATTCATAAACCAATGTCCTCTAGTGATGTCGCTAAACACAAACAAACTTTGACGGTCAGTGTGCATACCATAACAAATGTATTCTGCTACTTAAGACGGGCACGCGTCGGTATGTCTTTTGCAGTTCACCTGGTTTCATAAACACTCGGAGAGGCGTAATAAAATGTCTTTGTATGAGGGCTGATGAAGAGGTCTGATAAAGTACTCCTCTATTATAAAGCGAATCAATGAATGGCTGAATGACGACAACAAAGAAAACGTCGACAATGTGCTAAAGAAATACAAATGAATGAAAATCATCACACGCGCATTTTGTCTGGCGACATGAAAGCCCCTCACTTTAGACCAAACAGTCAGCAAACAACTACCGTCCTTCCTCACGAGACATATTTTAACGGCTATTATTTTGGGTGTCTAGAATAAAACACTGTGAAAAAACATTCACGTCTATGTCCACTGTGAATACAAAATTACAACAACACAGTAGACGTTATACAATGAAGCCAAAACCAACGTCAGACTTACACCTGGCCTGTACATATTGTTATTATTAATTGTTGTTGTTTCTTTGCTTTTATTTGTTTGCTGACACCAGTTTGTTTGGTAATATGCAATACATTGAATTGAATACACCATGATCGCACACCTGCACCACGGTCATTGTCTCCTACATAAAGGCCATTGTTTTCTCCATGGCCATTGTCTCCTATACAAAGGTCATTGTGCCATTGTCTCCTACACAAAGGTCATTGGTTCCTACCGAGACCATACACCTGCACCCACCTCTACAAAGGCCATTGTTTCCTACACAAAGGCCATTGTTTCCTCCATGGCCATTGTCTCCTATACAAAGGTCATTGTTTCCTACCGAGACCATACACCTGCACCCACCTCTACAAAGGCCATTGTTTCCTACACAAAGGCCATTGTTTCATTGTTTCCTACACAAAGACCATTGTGTCATTGTTTCCTACACAAAAGGCATTGTTTCCTACCAAGGTCAGACACCTGCACCCCCCTATACAAAGGCCATTGTTTCCTACACAAAGGCCATTGTCTCCTACCAAGGTCACGTGATCACGGGAAAGTAGGTCGATCATGACTCTCAACAGGCCCTAATACTACTCCTACAGCCGAATGATTGCACACAAAAGTAGTAAACAAAAAATTGTTATTTCCAAAATACTTTTACTTTTCTTCTTATGTCAAACCAGACTGAAATTATTTACAGAAAACAGTTTTATAGAATGATGGGACGGACTATAAGCCCACAGCTAAAGCTGATGGGAAATGAGAGATGTCCAAGAGAAACAAGCACGTGTCGCGGTTGGACAGACAATGATTGGGATGTGAAGGTGGACAGCGAAATAAGTGGAAAGATAGGAGGAACTCTCTGGTCGGGGAAAATTAAGATGGAATTAAATGGAAAGAAGGGGCAAAACAAAAGAAAGAAAGAAAGAAAACCAGACGAGATGAGTAAACTTAATATTTTCAGGGGACGGTGCTTTTGCTCGTTGGTTGTTTGGTGCATTCCCGTTCGTGGAAGCCCTGATGCTTGCCATAAATACCAGTATAACTATTTGCATACCACTGTTTTCATGATTCAAGCTAAACATAATTTTCGAAATTTTAGTAATAATAGGCCAAATAATAATAATAATAATAATAATAATAACAACAATAATGAAAAAGGTGGACCCCCACCTCCCCAAACCATTACATAGCCAATGATATGAGGGTAATAAGTTGGGTTTTTTTTAATGGATGCCTATTATTTTTGTATTTTCGAGGGGCGGAAGGGGTGGGGGAGTCCACAGACGTCGTTTATAATATTTATATTCAATAGTTGTTCGTGTTAAAGGGACATTCCTGAGTTTGCTGCAATTTTTAAGATGTCATTGACTAACAGAGACTTTTTAACGATTGTAATTACATATCAAATATATTTTATTAGTCGGAAACATCTTACAATGCAGCAAACTCAGGAATGTCCCTTTAACATTATCACTTGGACTTCGCCCCAATTATAATATATAATGTGCTATTAAAAACGGAACTTGCTAGAAATGTACACCACAAAGCCATTTTTCATTAATATATGTGAATAATTATATGACAGGCAGCTCAATGGGATTTGATGATACGATCTCGGGGAGAGAGACAGACATTTTACCACTAATAAATGAAAACGTTACGGCAAGGATACATTTTTATTTGTTACACACCCGTTGTTGAGAACACCATTGGTTATTTTTTATAACACATACTTGTTTACACATGTACGTGTTTTATCAATTTCCAGACATACGACTGGCTGCTCCTAGGTGATGACCAGGTCACCAATGCCATACACCCAATGAAAAAAAGAGCACGATCGAAATCGATTACACTGTGATATATAGTTAACCTAAAACTCATTTGTCTGTGTGTTTATTGCAAGGTCGGACGTCACAGGGGCGATATATAATTAAGCCTAATTTCCATGCCTATTAAACACATAATAAGAAGCAAGAATCGAAGAATAGCGTGCGGAGGGGGGTGAGGTATTATTTAAACAGTCAGTACAGGCCGTCTAATGCAATGCAATATGGGGTTTTGAGAATATAGCTTTTACACAGAGATCAACATGATTGATGCGCAACATAGGCCTCGACAGACCCCAGCAACGAGAGGGGAGCTATCGCGTCTTAACGTGTGTGTGTGTGTGTGTGTGTGTGTGTGTGTGTGCGCGCGCGTGTGTGTGTGTGCATACTAGTACATGTGTATTTGTGTATATGTATGTATGTGTATACAATATAGATACATTCGTAATTCCTACATCATTTAACATACATGTATATATTTATCATGCAAACACGGTATGTACTAAGACGATATGATTATTATTTTCTCCATTTTCGTCAGCAAAAAAAATATAGGTCATATAACATAAGCCTAGTATAATACATACATACATGCATACATACATACATACATACATACATACATACATGCACACACACATACATACACACACATACATACACACATACATACATACATACATACATACATGCACACACACACACACACACATACACACACACATACATATACAGACATTCATACATCAATACATACATACATACTGGTTTGAAGTTTTTGTTTATTATCAACTGTCATTTGTAATAATACATTTATTTATTTCAGTCCGTCTTTTACAAACACAGTCCACATAAACTGAATGAAACATGTATGCAAGGATGACTCAATAGTTGAAAACGTATCATGGCAAGTCTGCAAGTTGCGGGCGATTCGGTGCCACAGGTTCGAGTTCCAGCAACGGCACCGGCATGAGACAGTTTATGAGGCCAAAAAGGATTTAATTATCCCCTGCGTACGTGTCTGTGATAATGTGTCTGTATAACTCTTATAATTTGTTCTCAAAACAATAACATTATGCATCCATTTTATACAATAAATATATGTAAAAGAAAATCTTGACCTGCATCTGTTGCTAACTTCAGCAGCAGTTATCTCCCGTAACGGCGCATTAAAAGAAAATCAAATTAAGGTTATGAAGCGCATTTCACTAAATACCCGTCTTCGCATGAAATATCTCAAAATATTGTTTTACAAGATGTATTCCACTCCAAGCAGTAGTCAACTGTTGAATCTGATGCAGATATAGTGCACACACAAGACCCTAATGAAAATGCGACATCAGGTTTCCTCTCTCATATCAGCCCACCAACAGACCAGGATCATTGCTACCATGTCCAAGACGGAGGGCTTGAATGTTAGACTATAAATATACAGACTACTGCTATACCGTATCACATCGCCCCAGTCTTGAACATACACGTTCGCTCGGTGAACAATGTCTGCCCTCAACTAGTGTACATAATGCTGAGCGCACACCCACCAATAAAACCGTCTCTTCTTGGTTGTCGCCGACCCCGACTGATCCGTCGGTAGGTGGGTAAAGACGCGATGGTCCGTCTAATCTGCAGTCATGTGACGTCATCCTCAATCATAACACAAGACCGTCACATTGGCTAGGGTGACCTGGCGCGCATTTACATACTGCCAACTTGACAGTCACCATTAATCGGTACGTGTGTGATGAGCATAAAAATTTATTTTTGTATGCAACTCTAAAAAATCATGCTTAAACAATGTACTGGAGATGGACTTCAGTGATATTCAACAAACATTCCATTTTTATTTTCACATCAAGATTAACGTACAGTCTATAGTTATGCGCATGCACTTACGTAAATTAAGATTAGGAGAGTGTAGCTCAATTCTCAGGTAAATTGTTCAGATTCCAATAAACTTTGATTTACTCCCGGCAGTCACTGTATTATGTCAGAACACAACGAGGTATATCATAATGTGACGTCAACATAAACGTAAACTGTGTACAAGACAGAGCCTAAGGAGGTGATGTTTAGATCATTTGGTAGAGCGCCCACTTGGATTCCTTGGGTCGTATGATCGAACCTACTCGACAGACATTGGTTGTTTGTTTGTTTGTTTTTACCTAGTGCCTAGTATATCAAAGGTATGTGCTTTCCTGTCTATACGAGTGCATATAAACGATCCCTTACTGCTAATGGGAAAAAACATATGGGGTTTCCTCTGAAGACTACGAGTCAGATTTACCAAACGTTTGACATCCAGCAGCTGATGATGAATCAATCAATGTGCTCTAGTGGTGTCGTTAGACAAAACAAACTCTTTAATACAGAGCCTGAAGAATATATTCGACTGCTGTGATAGCAGGTATACGCGATTCACTGTCTGTATGAACAGTGATGATACCATGTGTTCGCGAAAAGTGAAATATGTCCTGTCCCATTACGAGGACGTTGCGATGAGAATGGTAGGGAGTTATATTCTTTTTATTACGAATTTAAAAAAAAAGATGGCTACATTTTTTAATGTTACAAATAGTGACTTGCAACAGACATCATTTTAGTCAGTGATGCATCGTAGTAAACGGCAATAGCCTTAAACCTGTATTCAAAATGGCAGTTATATATATTTATACTAGAAACAGGCACGGAGCAAGAAATGTTATAAATTGAGAGGGAGAAAACTCAGGAATATGTATATACATTTTTAAAGAAACTCTTGAAATCTCTTGTGCTTTTTTAAAGCATTCCACAGTTGTATCTCATCACAACCATATCACAAACTCTAGAAACAATCATGTCATTTCAAGGTACATCTCCCTCAGCTTCGGATTGTAGAATATTTCTACTCAGTAGGGAATTGATCAAACTTTATACCAAAAATGAATATGAAGTACTTGCATATTCTTGCTAAAAATCGTGTGGGGTGGGGGTTTTCGATTTTTCCCCGTGTTTTTTCTTTTGTGCATCTTATATATATATATATATATATATATATATATATATATATATATATATATATATATATATATATAATATATATATGACTCCAAATCGCATCCAAATTCCGACTTTCTGAGACGTTGTTATTTGTGCACGCAGGAGAACATGTACCTTTAAGATAACATTGAGCATTTCTGCTTTTAAGCCAAAATAGGAAATTAACCCTGAACATATAAACACGCTATAGCCTATACCCCGTACCAGGCTCCATTTTAAGTGGGGATTCTGGGTTGTTTTGTTTGGCTGAGTTTGGGTTACTTGGGTTTTGTTGTTGTTGTTGTTGTTGTTTTGCTGTTTTTTGTTTTCTACTCTTTTTTTTAACTGGTTAGGAAATAACACACGTTTTATTTTTTATGCGCAATTTGTAAAAACATTAGTCAAAATATGTCACAAATTAAACAGCAATACTCGCCTACAGTGAAGAAGGTTGTTTACTCGGGGACTTTGAAATGATTTCGTCGCTGGACCGAACCTCCTCGGTGGGCCCATTTTTGGATTGATCATGAGTGCCCATGTGTGAAAGTGCATATAATAGATCCCTTGCTGCTAATAGAAAAATGTAACGGGATTCCTCTGACGACTGCGAGTCAAAATTACCAAATGTTTGACATCCAGTAGCCGATGATTAATAAATTAACGTGCTTTACTGGTGTCGTTACAAAAAAACAAAAACAAAAATATCTCTCTCTCTCTCTCTCTCTCTCTCTCTCTCTCTCTCTCTCTCTCTCTCTCTCTCTCTCTCTCTGTCTGTGTTTTTCTCTCTCTGTGTGTCCCCTTTCTCTAACTCTCACTCTCTTAAAAATTGTAAATCCATATAAAACTAGTAAAGACAAAGTAAGAAAATAATACTCAAATATGTGAACTAATGAAGAATATATCATTTCAAACGCCATGAGCATAGAGTGTTAATCACTACCGATGAGAACTGCTGTTTTCATTTACTGACCAATGTTTGTTTTTTCAAATTGCATGAAAATAGAAAATCGTTGATATTTCCAAAACATAACTGAAATGACGGACCAAAATATCTCACTTAAACCGGAAGTTGGTTCGGTGTATAGGAGGATGGGTGTTTGGGTTTTGTTGTTGGCGTTGTCGTTGTTATTTATAGTTGTTGTTGTTAGTGGTGGTTATGTTGTTGTTTTTGGTAGTGGTGGTGGTGGTTGTGAAGATGGTCCTTGTGTTTTTGTTGTTGATGTTGTGGTTGTTGTTGTTGTTGTGGGTGGTGGTGGTTTGTTGTTTTCAATGGGTGTTTGGTTACGAGTCTATGATCACTCACCGTCTGTTCGCCGTCTATGTTTTCTGTGAGGATTGGGGCGGGTACGTTCGCGAACGGGGCCTTGCATACTTCACACGTGTTGTTCCCTTTGTAGTTCACCCAGTCAGTGAGGCAAGATCGGTGCACACTCGCAAGGTCTCTTTTACACCGGCAGTCGGACGTCTTTACGGGCTCGCCTGGAAAACAGAAAACACCAGTTAACGGGACTGCTCGGATGCTTAACATATTGCCAGCTGACAGATTTTAACGAAAATAAAAAGTTACAGTTTGTTTAACGACACCACTAGAACACATTGAATTATTAATCATCGGCTATTGGATGTCAAACATTTGGTAATTGTGACATCAATTTTAAGGGATATTTTATATGCACTATTCCACATACAGGATAGCACATTCCACGGCTTTTGATATACCAGTCGTGGTACACTGGAACGAGAAATAGCCCAATGGGCCTACTGACGGGAATCGATCTTAGACAGACCGCGCATCAGACGAGCGTTTTACCACTGAGCTACTTCCCGCCCCTTTCAACGACAATAAATTACATATTAAATATGTTTTTGCATAAAGTATTACTGGATGTGTGTTCAATGTGTTTCTGGACGTCTTCTTATTTATACTTTATTTTCTAATAAAACAATTTTTTCGTACCAACAAAATTATCGGAAGACCAAATACAGTCTGGGCTGCTTACAAACAATAGGATGATCAGACACATACTAAATATACAGACACTGATGTTCTAACGAAGAATCTGTATTTATTTGTTTTAGTAACACTCCCAATTTCAGTGCTAAAATTGTCGCAATTGCGACTGATGGTCCTGAGTATGATGGTCTATTTTAGGCATGAAACCCAATGCCGATTATTTATTTATTTATTTATTTATTTATAATTATTATTTTTAATATCGTATTTTTTAATGATTACCTAGTATGCTAGAAATACCTTGAGTAGTTGGTATTTTGAAGTTTAGTTTAATGGTAACCTACCAGTCTCCGACTCTGTGAGTTGACAGATTCGACATTTGATCGATGTACTGGATCCGGAGTTGCCGGTCAGGCGACTTTTCCGGGAACCTTCGGAGTTGCTTGCCATCAGGGCGGGGCAGCTAGCCTGGAGACACACAACAGTAAAACTGTGTTGTTCACGAATCAGACGCTAAAGGCGTCGTCTCACGATACGAGTGCCTCGTACGACAATAGCCGATTGCATAGCGACCGACGATTCGGATGAAATCGTAATGTCTGTCTTGTCACAATCGGCTGTTCTCGTGGCTATTCTCGTACAAGGCACTCGTGTCGTGTGGCGTCGCCTTAATAGTTAATTTGTGACGCATCGGCGCAATCATAATTATAGCTATTATTCAGTATATAGGTAAGAACACCCCCACCCCCAAACCCACCCCCAAACCCACCCCCGTTCAATTCTGAGATGGCTGATTCATTCATTGTTGCATTGACTTTAATAATGCCCGCACTAGTCTACCGACTACTACTAGTATGTCATGTCAATTGCCCAACACCGCGTTCTTGAACCTTTAAACTATAACACATAGAAGGCCAGCGATCGCGGTTGCTCGTCAGTTGTTTTTGTTTTTGTTTTGTTTGTGTGGGGTTTTTTTTTGCGTTTAGCGTTAGATACATGTGATATGACAGAAGACTAGACAAACTGTTATCGTTCTCCTAAACACACACCACGTGTATCAGACTCCGAGACTCGTATCGTAGCAGATCGTATTCAACATTAAGGTGATAATGTATATGGTAGCAGGTCGTATTCAACATTAAGGTGATAATGTATATGGTAGCAGGTCGTATTCAACATTAAGATGATAATGTATATGGTAGCAGGTCGTATTCAACATTAAGGTGATAATGTATATGGTAGCAGGTCGTATTCAACATTAAGATGATAATGTATATGGTAGCAGGTCGTATTCAACATTAAGATGATAATGTATATGGTAGCAGATCGTATTCAACATTAAGATGATAATGTATATGGTAGCAGGTCGTATTCAACATTAAGGTGATACTGTGTGTGATAGCAGGTCGTATTCAACATTAAGGTGATGTTGAATACGACCTGCTACCACACACAGTGTCACCTTGATGATGAATACGACCTGCTACCATATACAGTATCGCCGTAATGTTGAATACGACCTGCTACCACATACAGTATCATCTTAATGTTGAATACGACCTGCTACTACATACAGTATCGCCGTAATGTTGAATACGACCTGCTACCACATACAGTATCATCTTAATGTTGAATACGACCTGCTACTACATACAGTATCACCTTAATATTGAATACGACCTGCTACCACACACGGCATCATCTTAATGTTGAATACGACCTGCTACCACATACAGTAGCACCTTAATATTGAATACGACCTGCTACCACATACAGTATCATCTTAATGTTGAATGCGACCTGCTACCATATACAGTATCACCTTAATGTTGAATACGACCTGCTACCACATACAGCATCACCTTAATATTGAATACGACCTGCTACCACATACAGTATTACCTTAATATTGAATACGACCTGCTACCATATACAGTATCACCTTAATGTTGAATACGACCTGCTACCACATACAGTATCACCTTAATATTGAATACGACCTGCTACCACATACAGTATCGCCTTAATGTAAAATACGACCTGCTACCACATACAGTATCACCTTATCACCTTAATGTCGAATACGACCTGCTACCACATACAGTATCGCCTTAATGTTGAATACGGCCTGCTACCACATACAGTATGTTCCATGCTATTGGTATGTAGCCAGGTCAGGTCAGGTCAGGGCATAGGGTTTAACGTGCACGCATGTCGTGGGCGCAGATTTCGGCCCACCCGGCTCCTCTGTCCAGGATAGGAAAAGGGTTTGGTGTGGGTGGGAGGAGGAATCGCCCGCGCTGGCATATGCAAGAGAACACCAGCAGCCTGACCATGGTCACGAGCGGGCGGGGGGCATTGTGGTCCTACTGAATGTAAATGTCCCGTAGGATTAAATAAAAATAATGGATTGCACAATTTTCGTGAGGTTATTTTGGCGCATAATTTGAAACGGTTCATAAAAAGAGAAAATAGAGCTAGCGAGTAATTTTGATTTGGTTTGCCGAACAGTAGCTCATAGGTATGTAGCCATCAAATGTATTCCTTGTATCGACTGTGCTACAGTTACCAGCTGTTTTTATATATTCTTAAATATGTATGTCTAGTTATCTTTTCCACGGCAATTCATATACATTGTTCATAACCGAAAACAACCGTTCAAGAGCATAATGGCCGCTTACGGGACGATTGGTACCCATTTTATTTCGTCCCTGGATGATTCGTACACACCACCGTTTTGAACCCTAGACGATTCGTACCCAGTACATTTAGGACACGTTATATGTTGAATTGCACAATAATAATGTTTGGTCTGTCTTAGTTAGTGGTTCGCTTGAGTGATTGTGGGTAATTGTTGGCATGCTTCCATCAGAGAACTGTTCAAACACGCCTGTCGTGAGCACAACCTCCGACTTCGCCAGAGAGTTCTGTCCATGACGGGGGGGGGGGGGGGGGGGGGGGGGGGGGAGGTGAGTGTCAATCTATGGCCTAAGTTTATCAAGTAAATTATTTTCTGCTAGCAACATCAGATATAAAACCCATGTAATAAAAATTATGCCTTACACACCCGTTGGTGAGAACATTATTCGTTATTTTTAATAACACATATAGAATTAACACACATACGTGAGATAACATTTTAAAGACACACGACTGGCTGCTCCTGGGTGATGACCAGGTCATCAATGTCATACCATCCAATGGAGAGAAAAAAGTACGGTCGAATCGATCACTCTGTGACGTACAAGTTAACCTCAAATTGACTTGTCTGTGACACACAAGTTAACTATAACCGCTAGGGTCGTAAATAGTTTTTAGTTGGAAAAGGCGTTTAAATTTATTTTAAAACTGTTTTCTGAAGATATGTAAGAAACAGAATACTACTTTCGTGTCCGTTAAATACCATTTATGTTACAACTCGTTGTAAGATAAATGGTATCTAACGGCCGTTCATGTAGTATTCCCTATATAAAACCCATGCGATAAAAATAATATGAAAACTATGTGATATGTTGTTTCATAAAAGCAAACTGCAGATTATTAACTACAAGAGAAATAACGCACGCTTGCCTTAGGTACTTAAATACATCACTGCTTATGTCCCTTTATCTTACACACCCGTGTGTTATTTATGATTACACATACTTGTTAACACATGTACGTGTGTTAACAATTTTAAGACATACAACTGGTTGCTCCTAGGTGATGACCAGGTCACCAATGTCATACCGCCAATAAAAAAACAGCGCAAGTACGAAAAAATATCGTTTGGTTCGTGTTTTTCTATGATCACGTATTAATAATTAATATACGCTGGGCAGCACCAAAAGGTCTTCTATTTTTTATTCAACATTTTATGTGTAAGTTCCGCTATATCACAGGCGTAGGCTGGAGAGTTCCGACGAAATCCCCCATCCCCCCCCCCCCCCCCCCTCCCTGGCTAAAACCTTTTTTGTTTTTATTTTACAATGAAATATTTATTAGGCTATCGATACAGGTGTATAGGTCCACTCTAGCAGCCACTTGAACGGCCGACAGTGTTCCGTGTAACAGAGCTCTGTCACTCGTAGTTTATACCCAGACCTTATGTGGGTCGTTTTTCTTACACATAGTCATACGGGCTCCCATTTTTGTAGGGAGTGTGTGTATGGGGGGGGGGGGGGGGGGGGGAGAAGGCTGGCTTTTGCCCGAATTAAACGAAAATGCTCGAATCTGGACAACAAGATTTATTCATATTAGCATTACTAGCAAACAGCTACATAGGGTTGCAAACGAATCACTACGCATCTTTACACGCATTACAACTAATTTCGAGGGTAGAATGATGGAAATACATGGTAAGAAGGTCTCAGGTTGACACATCTTGCCTGAATTTCTCTGTAATTTTTGCCCGAATTTGAGGTTTTGCTCCAGCACTAGGTGGGCAGTTGCCGCCCTCCCTCCTCGCCCGGCCCCCTGTCTAGTACGCTTATGTTATTACGAACATTTTGACCGTTCGCCGAAGACCAAACGTTTTATTGTAAAGATTCGCAAAGTCAGTCGTAAATATACGTTCATGTTTATGGCTTATGAAGTTGTATATCTATTGTGCGCGCGTGCGTACGTACGTGTGTGTGTGTGTGTGTGTGTGTGTGTGTGCGTGTGTGTGTGAAAGGGTGGGATGGCAGACATGGTAAGAGGTGGTTAAACAGGCGTTTGTTTCATTTTATTTATTTATTAATATTGTTTTTTTGTGGGGTTTTTTGTTTGTTTGTGGGGGGTTTTATGGGGTTTTTTACGTCGGTGAACAAAAAAGGTGGTGTGGGCGTGTGTGCCTTGAATGGATTTAACGAGTTATAAGCATTACTTCAAGATTCGGGTTACGTAAACGGTTTGAAAACCACGTACCTCTTCCTCCATTTCTGGAGTGGTCTATTGTTCGTGGTGGTGAGGTATCAGCTGTAGTAGAACTGTTGAAAGAGAATAAAAACAGCTACCATTTTATAGTAATAATAATAATAATAATAATAATGATAATAATGATAATAATAATAATAATAATAATAATTATGATGATGATAATAATAATTATGATGATGATAATAATAATAATAATAATCATAATCATAATCATAATCATAATAATAATGATAATGATAATAATAATAATAATCAGCTACAAAGAAAACTCGCAATGCTATCAAGTTTACCCCCATCCTATCAATACACGAACAGTGACAATGTTGCTGTTGAGCTATCTGGTTTAGATGTAAAAATGGGGTCACAATTTGTAAATTTTGACACATCGTTTTCAGTTGTTAATCAGTTATTGTTCTTGTTCTTTTCAGAATCCACGAACATGATTCTTGGGGGGGGGGGGGGGGGGGGGGGGCTTGTTTTGTTTGTTGTTGTTTTTGTAAAGAATTTTAGTTCGATTTGACGTAAGAAAAGTTAAAGTGTTTTCGAAATAACAAAAACAAAACAAAACAAAACAAAAAAAAACCCACAAAAACAACCCACAACCTATTGTTGTGTGCAATTTAGAAAACAATCGGGAAACGACGTTTGCCGGTAAGAAGAACGGTAGGCTACATAACTCTTTTTAGTGGGTGGGGTTTTTTGTTTGTTGTTGTTTTGTGTTGTTTTGTTTTGTTTTGTTTTTTTGTTGTTTTTTTTGGGGGGGGTAATAAAATATTAAATACTATTAAAGTCCGAACCAAATTGTTAACAACTACAATAAATTACTATCCTACCTTTAATTACCGTTACATTTCCCCAAATTTTGTCCAGACACAAGTTGTGAAAAAACCATTACAGTGACACAGATTCCACATATGAGACTGTAACGATGTCGCCAGTATCGACTTCGCTGAGATAGCATAGGGCAAAATACATGCAGTTTTCTGTCGCCTGCCATTTTGGTTTTTTTAATGGAATACTCTTCAAGAGGGGTGAAAGCCTCCAAAGTATGTGACATAATTAATATAAAATCAATGATCTATAGTGGTATCATTAAAGAAAACCCCCACAATAATAATAAAATTAATATGACGTCATCACGTTTGCTTTTATATCATAACATGTTATGACGTAGTTAGATTAGGTTATATCCTTTCACCCCTCTTGGAGAATGTTCTATAAAAAGTCAAAATGGCAGCCGGCACAAAATTACATGCTTTTTGCCCTATGCGATCTCAGCGAAGTCGATATAGGTGACATGGTTATCATCTAGTATGTGGAATCTGTGCCATTGTAATGGTTTTTACAAGATTTCTGTCTGGACAAAATGTGGGTAAAATGTAACGAAAAATAAAGGTAGGAGAGCAATTTTTCGTAGTTGTTAACACTTTGCTTCGGACTTTAGTCTATTATCTTTTAAAAGATGAATAATACATTATATTAACAAAATCAGGCGCGTGACCAAGAAATTGCGAAGGGATCGGGTTTAGGATGTGGCAAGCGAAGTTTTTTTTTTTTTTTTTTTTTTTTTGGGGGGGTGGGGGGTGGGGGGTCGTTTGGCGGGGGAAAGTTGGGTCATGCTCCCCCGAAAAATATGTTTTTTTAAAAACAGAACATTTTCTTAGAGCAGCGTGGGTTCGACCCCCGCCCGTCTTACACACACAGAACACCACCGCCACCACCAATACACACACACGCACGCACGCACGCACGCACACACACACACACACACACACACACACGCACACAGGTATCCCCAAACAACGTCAGATATATCATAGTAATGTTATGTAATAAAGAGTAAAGGTAAGACACGTTCGATAGAAATATTTTTTGAAATCTTCACCCAAAACCCCCAACATATTTAAGAACGAGAAATTGCACATTACTGTAATCGTAAATGATTATGTTTTCATTAAAACATAGCATTTATGTAATAAAGTTACCTATATTTGTTCAACATAAGTTTACACTTGATTTATAAATCCTAGACGCGATGCGTAAGGGTTTTGGGTTTTTCCCGGGCGTGTCTTACCTTTACTCTTTATATATGTAACTATAGCATTTGTATCACGGGTTTCTGTTTGGAGATACTTGTGCACACGCACACGTAAGCCGGTAAACTACGGAATCGTCGATAATCGAAAGGAAAATTATTCTGCTCGCTTGGAATCTCAAAATGCATCTCTTCGGTATTTCAAGTAAACATCTTTCCATCGTGACGTTAGACACTACATTACTGTATAACTGCTTTATCGTCTAATTTGTAGAGTAAATGTAAGAACGAAAACTCACCATTTAGTCTGATTACACAAAACGTAAAAATATGTCGTGTTTTTAGTGCTGAACGATCGGTCTGGCAGTCTGTCCATAATAACGTCATAGTCTTTGAACGATAAGTGACGTCATTGACATAGCGCCATGTGAAGGCGGATTATTAAGCTGATCAAGAAATTATTGGTTTTATGGGTGCATATGGATTTCATTAGTAATCTTCAGACGGATATCCACTACCCATGCAGTAGTCTTGGTACAAAGTGTTCCTGCTGGTAGGAGCCAGTGGGGGATTTCTGTATTAGCTATCAAAACATTAATTAAGGACCTTCTATAGGCTATACGGTGGGGCGGGATTTTGCTCAGTTCGTTAAGCGCTCGCATGAGGCTCTTGCGTCGCAGGATCGAATCACCCCGGCGTACCCATTCAACTGATTGTTTTTTTCTTCTCATTCTAACCAGTGTACAACAACTGGTCAAAGGCTGTGGTGTGTGCTTTCCTGTTTGTGGGGAAGTGCATATAAAAGAAAAAAAATGTAGCGGGTTTCCTCTGATGTCATTAAACATTCATTCATTCATTCATTCATTCATTCATTCATTCATTCATTCATTCATTCATTCATTCCTCTGATGACTAATTACCATATATTTCACATCCAAATAGCTGATGATTAATTAATGAATGTGCTCTAATGATGTCTTTAAACAAAACAAACTGTAACTTTCTATATACCGTATATGGATATTTTCGACATTTTTCTATAAATATGATTTTAAGATAATAAAATAATAATAAATAAATAAATAATCCTTCTCATGGGCGGATCCAGGACATACACTTGGGGGTGGGGAGATAAAAGGGGCACATTGGCTCGTTAAAAGGACATCTTAAAAGTTTTAATATTTGCAGTTAATATGAATGCGTTTGTGTATATATCACAGTGTATGGAAGGAAGTGTACACTAAATGGCACTCTTCTAGGGACGGATCTGTCTAGGTAGTGCAGATATAGCCCACACAAAAAAAAGAAGAAAAAAAAACTACACTTGTAAGCACTTGTAAATTAAAATTTAAAAGGCACTATTCTAGGGACGGTTCGGTCTAGGTAGGGCAGTTATACATAAACACGATACAAAGGAGCACTAGGAAAGTATAACTTTAAAGGGCACTATTCTAGGGACGGCTCTCTCTAGGTAGAGCAGTTATACATAATAATAAAAAAAGCCGATACCAATGGGCATTTGTACAATTATAACTTTAACTGGAACTGTTCTAAGGACGGCTCTGTCTAGGCAGGGCAGTTATACATTTAAAAAAAAAAAGATTCAAAGGGACATTTATAAATTATAGCTGTAAAGGGCACTATTCAACAGACAGCTGTCTAGATAGGGCAGATATACATAAAAATTACCGAGCCTATTGTTCATTAGTAATTTTGAAAATCATTATGCAACTTTGATAACGCAACTTTAAAGCGCTCATTACTCGCGTTAGACAATGTGGTGAACCCCATTGAGACTCAGTAAAACAGACACACATACGCAAGCTTGCGAATTCACGAACAACTTAACTTCATGCAGCTAAAAATGCTTACGTGCAAAATAGGTTTTATACAAACAAAAAGGGCACTTGAACATTTTGAGGGCACTTGAACTTTTTTTGGGGGGAGGGGGAGGGGGGGGGCGTCCCCCTGGTCCCCCATCTGGATCCGCTTCTGCTTCTGTGTCGACGTTATATACGTTCTTAAATCTCATTATTTAAAAAAACAAAAACAGACAAACAAACAAACATTTACAAATGAAACTATAAAAGAATTATCACAAAGTGTACAGGTCCTTAATTAATGTTGTTGGGTATATTTTAGCAGACACACTGGACTCTCATACAACATGTCCATGGTTCCAATCCCGCCCTCTTAAAATGTTATATCTAGGCCAAATTTATCATTTACCAAAAGTTATCCATAACAGCCATACTTTTAAATTAGGTTGTGATGTCGTAAGGCAGGCGTGTGTGCAGGAGGGGATGGGGTCAAGGGTCGAACGCTCCCTGCTCAAAATGAATTTTCTTCCTTTTTGTAAAATATATATTTTTCAGTGAAGCATGACTCAGTCCCACACGCGCCTAGTACTAGTAGACAAACAATATCCTTTCTTTTCAAATAGGGCTCTTACTTACTTACTTAGTAACTGGTTTTACGTGTCCATATACCACTAGGGTTTCGAACACGCCTATCCCGAGTCCGGCCTCCGATAGGATCGGGGGTCTGACTCGGGACAGGGAATAGGATTCTAAGCACTTCATGAAACATTAACGACCAGGTGAAATCCCTGATCTATGGACGTCTTCTTTAATGTTGTTAATGGGGTTTTCGGGGGAATAATTAGACGCATCATCATCATCATCTTCATCATCATCATCATCATTACAAAACGACACTATGCAGAACAGGTTTGTTATATATAGTCCGTCCGATAGGGAACGCCTTTTTTCATATTATGGAATTTACTACAAATTAATTATTTCTGAGCTGATTGTTTTATAATTTGCACACCAAAAATGGTTTTAAAATTCTGGTTATTTCAAAAACACTTTTCTTTTAACGTCAAACCAAACTGAAATTATTTACAAAAATACATTGTAGGAGGATTGGCCGGACTGTAGTTATATTATCTAGTTATAATAATGCATATTCATAGATTTTAAAGTGAGTTTCCTCTTGCCTGTGCTTATGACTACACAATTCAATGAGAATGCGGTGTTCTGAAATAAATATTATTTTAAATCCCTAATCTGTTATACATACTGCGCCTTATATAACGGTGGTTTCATCTTTGGTTGAATGCACATCGAAATTCAGGGAACATGCACACGTTATAATCGAGTAAAACAACCGAAGCATGCATTTTGTAATCCAATAATGTCAGAGTGCCAGCATTTATTGTTTTTTGAAGCTTGTAAACCCAGTGATCCTCGGGGATATTAGTTGCACACAAGGCTATTATTATCATTATTTATTTATTTATTTATGTGTTAATCGGAGTTGTCGTTGGTTTGGCAACCTGTAACGGTTTCCGTTCGTTCTCGGTGATGCAGAACTAAATGAGAATCTGAATCCGTTTATTAGCTGCATGTAATCATAGTTTTTACTGGGTCACTTTTATTTCATTTCATTTCAACTTATTGTCGTGCTTATATCCAATTAAGGTTCAAGCACGATGTCGTGGGCACACACCTCAGCCATCTGGGCTGTCTGTCCAGGACAGTGGGTTAGTTGATTAGTGGTTAGTGAGAGAAAAGAGGGTGTAGTGCTTTTACACCTACCCATTGAGCCCTTAAGAACTCGCTCTGGGTTGAAGCCGGTACCAGGCAGCGAACCCTGTATCTACCAGCCTGTACTCCGATCACTGGTTCACAAGCTTCAGAGTTCTGAGTGGTCCAACAGCCAGTCATGGCGGAGTTTCCGTTCATTCACAAGAGACAAGACTAGTTATTGGTTTGTTGGCCAAACATTGTTCCATTTGCTCAGGGCCTCATCAGAGTTGTCAGTGGATCAGATGCTAACACTAGTTTTCGTTAGTTGAAAAGTTAATCAGAATTATCAATGCTCTTATTGGTTCAGGTTAGGAGCACGAGCTCGGTTAAAGGCATGAGCATGAGTTCACATTGGTTAAGGAACTGACTAAGAGTTATTACTCGTCCATAAATCATTCCTGGTTCTGAAAAATCTTCTAAATTCTAAAGCATGATCAACAAAACTCTCATTTGAGAAACACTATAGTCTTCAAACGCGTATAGACTATATATGCAACTATTATTTGTGTAAAGCTATTTATTACAGTAAAAACACCGACTTTATCAGATGATTTTTTTTTAAAGTTTATTTTTCCATCGAATTCGTTGTTTGATTGGTAAGGCCAAATTACATGCAATCTATTTATACGTATCTAGACTTGGTGTGTGTAGCTGGAGTGTTTTATAACAATACACACACATACACGCCATTCATTTTATTTTCCTAAGCAGTTTCCTTACAGGCATGAACATTCGATTTACATTACTTCAATATTACAATGGCGACGTGTAATTCACTATAGTGTCTTAGTAATCGGTGTATAACAGTGCATGAACATCTTACAAGACCATGCTTAGTATGGACTCAATTGTGTGTCAGAAATTAAGGATAGTATGCAAAGATCTATGGAAATCACACGTTTATCTCCTCTGTAAGGTGCGGTGGGTCGTATGATCGATCACCGGTAGGCCCGATGGTTTTCCCGTTCCAGCCAGTGACCCAGGGTTGTGATATCGAAGACTATGGTGCGTGTTGTCCTGTGTGAAACAATGCAAGTAAAGGAGTCCACGCTCATGTTATGTCGGACTAGTGTATATGACGACAGCTAGTATGTATTCCATCTGAACCAAATGTCGTATTAACCAAAATGTGGTAGGTTACAGTATGCTGAGGTGTCATTACAGAACTATTTGACTGGTGTTCTTGAGAACGATATAATGTATCCTTCCTACTTCAACACAGGTTGATGCTTCAAACAGGAAGATGGGAGAAACTTAAAGGCATATTGTCACAGACCACTGACCTATTTAATGGTCTAACAAAGTATTACCTGAACAAAAATAATTTGATTTGTCCCTAAATGTACTCTATTCAACCATCTTCATAATCACCATACTCCATTTATTAATGACATTTTGTAAAAATAATGGAATTATGGCAATGGTCCATAATTCAAAAACTAAAAATGCCGAGAGGGATGACATGGATTTCACTCCATCATGGTTCAGTTAAGGTGATGCGATAGCTAGATTTGGTATCCAACAATTAATGTAATTTTTATTTATTATCCATTTTTAGAGAAATAAGGTCCTTAAATTCGTGACAGTATGCTTTTAACCCAATTCTGTTTTAAAATCCTAAATGCTTAACATGTAAAGTAATTGAAGAAAATAATTTCTTCTTCAGTGTTCATGGCGGCGAGACGTAGCTCAGTAGTAAAGCACTCACCTGATGCGCTGTTGGTCTGGGGTCGATCCCGTCGGTAGGTCCATTAGGCTATTTCTCTGTTCAGCAAATGCATGACAACTGGTATAGCCTCTATGTAATAGATAATAGAAACATACGTTTATAGTACGTCCCACGGGGAACGCATTTTTTTCATACTATGGAATTTACTACAAGTTATTTATTTTTGAGCCGCTTGTTTTCTGAGTTACACACAGAAATAGTATATTTTAGTTTTTTCCAAAACACTTTTATTTTTATTTTTACGTCAAACCAAACTTAAATTATTTACAAAAACAACAAAACAAAATTTGTGTAGGATGGGACGGACTATATGTAATATTCCGATCAGAATAGTCCCCTTCCCCACGTGTTATATTATTTTTGTTTTTTTGTTTTTTCGGTGTATTTCTGGGCACGCATGACCCGACCACTCCCCTAAAAACAACACTAGCCAGTTTAGACTTCCTCTTCGTGGCAGGCCATCGGTCTACAGGCTGGTAGGTACTGGGTTCGGATCCCAGTCGAGGCATGGGATTTTTAATCGAGATACCGACTCCAAACCCTGAGTGAGTGCTCCGCAAGGCTCAATGGGTAGGTGTAAACCACTTGCACCGACCAGTGATCCATAACTGGTTCAACAAAGGCCATGGTTTGTGCTATCCTGCCTGTGGGAAGCGCAAATAAAAGATCCCTTACTGCCTGTCGTAAAAAGAGTAGCCTATGTGGCGACAGCGGGTTTCCTCTAAAAACAGTGTCAGAATGACCATATGTTTGACGTCCAATAGCCGATGATAAGATAAAAAATCAATGTGCTCTAGCGGCGTCGTTAAATAAAACAAACTTTACTTTTAGACTTCCTCTACACAAATTCATGCACATGCGCCTGTTTGACTAAATATTTTGTTTGCTGTAAATTAATTAGGACTATATACACTGCATTATAAAGTGTAAATTTTTCTGTAATAACAGCTATATATATATAATTTAACCTAAATACATTTACCTATAGTAACAGTACTCGTTTTGTTTACATCAAAATATCTGTGTAAACATATTTATGTTGGTCTTGCATGCCGATTATTTAAGGTTAAATGTTAAAATGAAGATATTGTTCTATACATGATTATAAGCGTCTGTGGGATGGTACTAGTAATGGAAAAATGTAGCGAGTTTGCTCTCTAAAACTAAGTCAAAATTACTAATATATTTTATGTCAATAATCCTAGTACCGGTATGTTCATATTTTTACAACCATTGCATAGCACAAACCAGAAAATACATGGGACCATTTCCCGACCTCGAGATTTTCTGAGCTTACGAGATAACGGATGTCGAGATAACGAAGTTTGAATGTATATATCTTTTTAATTTATAATATCCGTATTTTGTAGGGGTGGACTTTCTTTCCGTATGTTGAACACTGCTTTTAAAATTTTGTTTAAACCCAGGACTAGTAGGCCATTTGGTTTAATGCATTACAATGTCTATCTAATTCGTTCTTGGAAGAACTGTCACTCACACGACTGATGTGACAGATCTCAGGGGTCAGTGGTGATTTTTGGCAGTTGTCATTGTAGGCAAGAAGGGGGAGATGGGGATGATGAAACGGTCTTGTGTCGTGCTCGCATCGGTCATATATTTGGTTACACATTTCATTTATTCTGAAGGATTATCCGCCTCAGTGTGAGCACTATCAGTGTATTCTCATTATCCACCCCAGTGTGAGCACTGTCAGTGTATTCTCATTATCCACCCCAGTGTGAGCACTGTCAGTGTATTCTCATTATCCATCCCAGTGTGAGCACTGTCAGTGTATTCTCATTATCCACCTCAGTGTGAGCACTGTCAGTGTATTCTCATTATCCACCCCAGTGTGAGCACTGTTAGTGTATTCTCATTATCCACCCCAGTGTGAGCACTGTCAGTGTATTCTCATTATCCATCCCAGTGTGAGCACTGTCAATGTAGCATTCAATAGCCAATATCTGTGTTGTGCTGGGGTGTCGTTAAACATCCATTCATTCATTTATTCATTCATTCATTCATTATGTACAAGATGGTGTTTTTGTAAATATTCCGTGAGTACATTTTGTTCACGCTGAAGGTGACTCTCAGAAAAGTGTAGACATGTTTTTTTGTAATATGACCAAAGATTTACTACGCGTTGCGGCGTTGTGGCACTCGTCAACGTGTGACGGTCAAACGACGACGACTTCCTGGGGGTATTCTCGCAAATCATCGTCTTAATGCGCCGAGGCAATTAACACGTGGAAACTTAAACCACTTTTCTACGTCACGCCGGTTATTTGATGCTTAAGTACAATTGTGTTAAACACGTGTTGTCGTTTTTTTAGGATGTCAGTCTCGTAATAAATATCATAAATTTAATACGACAATTAACGGGAGGTTCTAAATTACGGTGGACGCAATTCAATAAATTTCCACAAATGCTGAAAGTGAAACGACTGGTAGATATTCCATGAACTGTAAAACATTACATTTTAGTCTCAGTTCTTGATGACGCAGAGAGAAATGCAACAATAGCAATAAGACGTTGATAGTCTCATGTAGTTAAT
The DNA here is from genome assembly GCF_016097555.1 of Gigantopelta aegis. Lineage (NCBI taxonomy): Eukaryota > Metazoa > Mollusca > Gastropoda > Neomphalida > Peltospiridae > Gigantopelta > Gigantopelta aegis. The sequence continues at coordinate 50,326,917 of NC_054707.1, read as the reverse complement.
TATAGTATAATGTTATTACTGACAGGCAGACAGACATACAGAGAGAGAAAGACAGAGAGAAATTTATCTGTCTGTTTGTGTGTCTGTCCCAGATATAGTTTCCCGGATGTTTTTCCTCACAATGCCTCAAGATATTGATCAAATAATGTTACAGATCAAGTTTGACATTCACAGCCTATTTTTGATTGTTATGGCCCTAGACCTTAGGAAATAAAAAAACTAAACTTTTTTTCCGGACATTTGTTTTCGAATTGCTTCAGAATATTGATCTGAAATCTGTATATAGCTTTATCTTGTACTGTTCCTGAACAAGTTTGAATTTTATTGCGATATACCCATTTATGACCTTTGAACTTTGCTGGGCCCGGTTGGGGAAATGTATTGCTTTAGCAGCACTCTCAGAATGCCTTTTAAAAATATTTCATACTACGTATATTATAGTATTTAAATATTGAAATTAATATGAATAGAGGTGAAATGTTGGTAAAAATTTGTATAATGACTAACACTGTGGCTGGATGTTGGAAGAGTTTTTATATGAAGGAAATGAAGGAAATGTTTTATTTAACGACGCACTCAACACATTTTATTTACGGTTATATGGTGTCAGACATATGGTTAAGAACCACACAGATAGTGAGAGAGGAAACCCGCTGTCGCCACTTCATGGGCTACAAGAGTTTTTATATGTTTCTTTATGAGCCTTTCTGTTATGAATGGCGAAGAATTAATTTCTGTTGCAGTTGTAGTGGGTTATTTCATAAAGTGACTGGACTAAGTGAGGATTTAAAATTAGCTGTTCCGCGTGAACTGATTTTAAAAAGCCAAAACTTTGGCATTTGATATATTTAATATATTCAAGGAGTACATATTACTTTGGGACTATTTGGTGTCTGAAAAAATAACAGTTATTTCAACACTTGGTTTAGATAGAGCGGGAATCATGTTACATAGACTTCTGGGATCTGTTATATGAATTGTCTCATAGACAGGAGAACGCATACCACATAATTTGATATACCAGTCGTGTAGTATTGGTTGGAACAGGAAAACCCCAACGGCTCCACCAATAGCGAGCAGTCGTGCCCACATACCGCACATTTAGTGATCTCTGTACAGCACCATCAGACAACTTCGCGTGACATCCCGTCGCTAGAACAGGATAAAATAAAGTTTGTTTTCTTTAACGACATCATTAAAACACATTTGGTAATTTTGATAATTTTAACATATAGCCCGAGAAAGAAACCCGCTACGTTTCCATTAGTAGCAAAGGACCTTTTATCTGCACCATCCTACAGACATGATAGTACATACCACGGTATTTGATATACCAGTCGTGGTGTACTGGCTGGAACGAGAAATAGCCCAATGGGCCCACCGACGGGGATGGATCGTAGACCGACTGCGCATCAAGCGTGCGCATTACCACTGGGCTATGTCCCTCCTCTAGAACAGAACGTAACACACAATTAAAGTTTGTAAAACATAGAATTGGAAGCATCATGCTGTCAATCTATGACACAATTGTGACACACCAAATAACCAATAAAGCCGAAATAAACAAACTGTATGCTAGTGTTTAGTGTTTCCGTCAGTCGCTCGGTAATATGTGCAATTTGGAAGATAGAAAGTTATTAATTTTATCCCAATTACCACAGGCCCCCTGGGTCCGCTGGGTAAATATCTATTTTCTATTTCTGTCCATCCATTTGAAATTGCGTGTGAAACAAATGTTTGCTATTGATAAAAAATACATGATAACAAGCTACTATATTATCTGTTATATTTTCTATCTGTTGTAAAACTGTGTATGTTACATCAAGCCGCACTTGCTACTAATGGAAAAATGTAGCGGGTTTCCTTTCTAAGAGTATGTGTCAAATTATCAAATGTTTGACATCCAATAGCCGATGATTAATAAATCAATGTGCTCTAGTAGTGTCATTCAACGAAACATTTGATAGTGGAAACAATCACAACTTTGTATAACTTTCGATTCTACCTTGTGCAAAAATACGATTTTAATCAGGGAGTACGGTTTTGTCGGTCAGATTAGTTGAAAATGTGTAGTGGCTGTATATTAAACGTGTTTCTGATAGTTCTAATATTTGTACTAGGTTAAATTATATTTTACTTCTTAAAATATGTTTTTTTTCGTACGTACGAAATTATATGAAGACAGAATCCAGTTTGGGCTTCCTACAAATATTAAGACGACCAGAAACACATTGAATATACAGACACTGATATTCTAAACAAGAAAATATATTTAATAATTAAATTTAATCGTAGAAATATTTTATTAGTCGGAAACATCTTACAACAGAGCAAACCCACGAATGTCCCTTTAATTTAAACCAATCATATTTCTCTTTTCTTAAGTCGTTGAAAATGCAATTCATAGCATCATTTTATAGTCTACAGGATGATAATTGTGTACCGAATACATTTTTATGTGGATGCACTTGGGATTTTAAATAGTTTAAGGTTTACAAGCTCCGTGGATCTACTTTCCTTCCCACCAAACACTTGACCAAGAACATTGCGATTCTGTGATAGTTGTGGATTTTTGTGCTTCTCTTGTCTTGTAATTAAAGCTTCATTTCTCGTTGCCAAGGTCCCTTTTGATCCTATGGTTTTAAACACAATTTGACTATAGACATTATAAACTGTATATAAATAGATTGTACCATGATTATTGCCGTAGTTTTTATGACATCATGGGTGGGGGAGGGGGACGTAGCCAAGTGGTAAAGCGCTCGCTTGATGCGCGGTCGGTCTGGGATCGATCCCCGTCGGTGGGCCCATTGGGCTATTTCTCCAGCCAGTGCACCTAGATTGGCATGTCAAAGGTCGTGGTATGTGCTATCCTGTTTATGGGATGGTGCATATAAAAAAGATCCCTTGCTACAAATGGAAACTTGTAGCGGGATTCCTAAGACTATATATCAAAATCACAAAAAGTTTGACATCCAATAGCCGATTATTAAAATATCAGTGTGCTCTAGTGGTGTCGTTAAACAATAAATTTTTATGACATGATGGAGCGATTTCTGTGACGACAGGACTAACGTTCAACCATCTGATGAACACCACTTAGTTTCGTTCTTATATCTAATTAAGGTTCATGCACGCTGTCATAGACACACACATCAGCTATCCGGGATGTCTGTCCCAGGGACAGTAAGTTAGTTGTTAGTTGTTAGTGGTTAGTGAGAGAGAAGAGGGTGTAGTGGTCTTACACCTATCCACTGAATCGTTAAAACTCGCTCTGGGTGGGAGCCGGTACCGGGCTGCGAACCGAGTACCTACGAGCGTTATGTCCGATGGCTTGTTCATGTATGCTAAATACTTTTAAAATGTTGAGCACTATTACAGCGATAGTGAGTGTGTGTGTGTGTGTGTGTGTGTGTGTGTGTGTGTGTGTGTGTGTCTGTGTCTTTGTGTCTGTGTGTGTCTATGTCTGTATGTATGTTTGTGTATATATGTGTATGTGTGTGTGTGCGTGTGCGCGCGTACGTGCGTGTATTTTTGTGTGTGCGTGTGCGTGTGCGTACGGGACGGTCCTGTGTATGTGTACATTGTGAAAAACATACTTAAACCACATTAAAGATAACACTATTACACTTACTGTTCAAAGCGTTCTTTGCCGTTATCAAGTTGATAAATTGCTTTAAAATAAGAACGCTTTGTTCTGACACGCTATTCAGTAATTTCTTTAGAAAGTGATTTCAATTGAATTTCAATTTTGAGCGGGTAATTAGATCAATTTGACCCAGTGTCGGTGACAGACACGTGGCGTACCCCAAGGAGGCTTTCTTTTCACGTTCCCATTCCGGGTCGGCGTGGTGAGGGCTAATTTGATAAATCTCGTTACGACGAATATCACAACAGATGAGCTAAACCTACGTGGTTTAATTCGTCTAGTCAATCATGATTTGTGTGGCGTGTAGAAAATACAACGTAGGACAAGCGGCTTCTGTTGTAGCAACACATTCATGTCAGGGTCATAGAGGAAGTCACGAGAACAAGAAAGGAAAGGAATGTTTAGACCTACCCCCCCCCCCCCCCCCCCCCCCCCAACCTCAACAATATTTTGTTTGTCCAGTTGTTGTTACATATATGTGTATAAATTTTGGTAATTGCACTTTTTGGTATAAACGATGAAAGAAAATGAACACAAGAGTAACGAAAGGAGTATTATGTGGCTACTAGGGTGACTAACTTTCAGTAATTGAGAATTCTGCTGTAGAAAATGAAAGAAGAAATTCTGTCGCTAACTAACTTATCTACAGCTTCCGTTTTTTATCTTCTTCTTTTTTCTTCTGTTCTTATTTTTATTTATTTATTTATTTTATTTATTTTTTTATAGATTTATTTTTTTATTGATTTATTCATTTATTCATTTATTCATTTATTCATTTATTTATTTGGGTTTTTTATTGGTTTTTGATGTGTGGTTTTTTATAGATGAATAGTTACTTGAATAGTTAGGAAAATGTGCGACACAATGTTCACAAAGCCAGTTTCTTGTGTTTTACTGGTGGTTCAGTTTTTATTTTATCAATATCTCACGTTTAAAATATTACATGATACAAAACCTAATGTATAAACTGCTGAGAAGCTACTCAACATTTACTGCACGTGCTGATAATGATGATCGATTAGCCCACTATATTCGGGGGGGGGGGGGATCTTCTTCTTTTTACCACTGCCGGGTTTTTTTCATGATCAAATGATTTGTTATTTACTTAATCGAGAGTTGTTCTTTTACCCACACATTTCGAGATTTCCTTTTCATTCTACTTGAACTTGATCTGAGGACTGTTGTCGGCTTTCAAGGACGGAGAACGCCATATTGAATAGTCCACAGGGTTACAATTGGGAGACTGTCCATCAGTCCAAGAAATAACAAAATGCAAAGAGAAAATAATAACTTTCTGAGTGGTAAGGAAGTGCATTGTTTTTATGCTGGGGAAAAAGCCGGCAAGCTGCGGTAGAAGAAGATAATAGGCGGCCAATCGACTTTTGTTTTCAGTATGGTAGATCGTGAGTAACGTCTGAAACATATAGCATGTTTTGACATTCGGTTTAGTATTATGCACCATTTTAAAAGTAAGGAATGTTTGCATGCGAAAATTGGACCATCAATAGACAATATCACAAACTAGTTGTGTGTAAATGTTCATTGATCTATGTTCCATACTTTTCCTGTTATTGAACTTAACATGTGGGACGTTTTTGTTTTCCATTTCATTTAATTTTTTTACTTATTTACGTGTTTATGTCCTGCACACGCACCAAGGCTGTCTATCCAGGATAATGATTTAAAGGGACATTCCTGAGTTTGCTGCAAATTTAAAGATGTTATCGACTAACAGAGACTTAAAATATTAGTGGCTGTATATTAAACGTGTTTCCGATCGTTCTAATATTTGTACTAGGTTAAATTCATTTTATTTCATAAAATCCTAAGATTTCCAAAATCCAGTTTGGGCTTCTTACAAATATTAAAACGACCAGAAACACATTGAATATACAGACACTGATACACTAAACAAGAAAATATATGTAATATGTAAGTTTAATCGTAGAACTATTTTATTAGTCGGAAACATTTTACAATGCAGCAAACTCAGGAATGTCCCTTTAAGGCATCACACTATCATTTGTGGTGTCTTTACTTATTGTAGCAGCTTAACATAGTCTGTTTAGGAAATAATTCCTCATAAAGAAATACTAAAAAATTCTGATATGTTTTTTTAAAATCTTTATTTGATGATTACACGTAGGCTGACCTCTGTAGTATTTCTGTAACCCATTGGTTTGAGGTTACTTGTTATATGTAGTATTAACTGATATCAACTGTGCAAGTGGTATAGTGTCACTTGTATAACAGCAACACGAGGCGGTGCTCAGGCTTCAGGGCTGCTAACTGAACAATTTCGTGGTCTACCTATGTTGAGTTTCTACACGGTACTTATCTGTTGAGAGCACTCCCTAAAATTAGTAGTCACATGACCCTCTCGATAATGTTGTATTTTTCACAGGATATATTCTGACATAGAAATTGCATTGAACTGCATGGAGTAATTAATGGTGGTGTGTCACCTTAATGGTTAGTAGTAGCCTTAGACCTACACCACCCTTTTATATTTTGCTGTCGCCCCATTACATGACGCACCAATATACGTTGACCCCCCCCCCCCCCCCCCCCTCCACCAGTATATAATCCTGGGTACGCCAATGACTGAAGCAGGCCTAATTAACTGTCACCATCCGCCCCTATATTACGACCTCAGGCAAATGGATCTGTCTTTAATTGGTTTTCCTCGTCCTAACAGAATTTACTCAAAGCTTTAAAATTATACTTTAATCACCAATGTTTATATTCAGTTGATGACTTATAAAGTCTGTATATAGCTATTTAAAAAATAATAAATAAACCTGTTTGCGTCATAAGGGATCCATATTAAATCTGTAATAAACACATAAAGTTCCGAACCCATACGAACTCGCATAAAAAACTTTTAAAATTTCAGTTTAATGTTTTTTAAACGGTTTTTTTTCTTAAACAAATTACAGTCATATTAAATAGATAAAATCTCTTCTCTTTTTTTGACACAAGTATGAAGTCTGATGGAACAGCCAAGCTAAGATAATGGCACGCACAGTTCTGCCTTGTTTATCCTGTAAGGAATGGCACATGCACTTTTATATTGTATTTTATATTACATTTTATTATTATTAGCATAAAATGAGACTCAAATAAAATAATTTTTCTGTCTGTTTGTCCAGGCCCGTAGCTGGGGGGGGGGGGGGGAACCGGGCGCGCCCCCCCCCCCCCCCCCTCCCCCCCGGCTTGTGAGTTCCGCTCAAATGAACAAACAAATATCGAATTTTACATACAAGTCCTTGTCCCCAAAAGACCGGGATAATGCAGCCGGCTTTGCTACTCGTCGGACTCCTCAGTCACCAAATCAGTTATAGCGGTATGGTTAAATAATGACAATGTATTAAAGGGACATTCCCGAGTTTGCTGCATTGTAAGATGCTTCCGCCTAATAAAATATTTCTACGATTAAACTTACATAATAAATATATTTTCTTATTTAGAATATCAGCACTGGCGTAAGAAAGGGGGGGGGGGCAAGGTGGGGATGGTGCCACCCAACTTTTCTGATATTTTGCTTTATATTTGCTTATAATAGTATAAAAGTGTATAAATATAAAAGTGTGCCACCCCCCCCCCCCCCCCCCCCCCCCCCCCACACACACACACACACGCGCGCGCGCGTTTTTGGCACATTCCTACGCCACTTATCGGTGTCTGTCTATTCAGTGTGTTTCTGGTCGTTTTAATATTTGTAATAAGCCCAAACTGGATTTTTTCTTCAAATAATTTCGTACGTACAAAACCAAATCGTTTTTAGGAAATAAAATGACATTTAACCTAGTACAAATATTAGAACGATCAGAAACACGTTTAATATACAGCCACTAATATTTTATGCAGACAAATATATTTGATACGTAATTACAATCGTTAAAAAGCCTCTGTTAGTCGATAACATCTTAAAAATTGCAGCAAACTCAGGAATGTCCCTTTAATGCATTAGCACCATCCGGCGACTACATACATAGATACATATATACATGCGTGCTTCTATTGGACAGGAGCACCTTTCTAATTTGGCGCTCCTAACGATTCATTATGACCAAGATATAGATGTCAACGAGGTTGCAACATTATTCGCCCAACAGCACCAGAGGAAAATGCAACTCGACTCTGTATTTATACAATGAAATGATATGATCTTATGCAAGTTAGGGAGCGGGACGTAGCAAGAACGTCTGTCTGAGGTTCAATTTGCTGAAGGTTCGATCCTGCTCAGTGGGCCCATTTGATTATTTCCCCAAAACAGCGTTTATCCTCCCTCCTAACCTCATGGGATATACATTAATATATTATAATTATAAATATATAATATATTTAGAACAACCCATCAAAAATTGCGTCAAATTCTATTTTAATTAGTTATAGATTTTTTTCTATATTTAAGGACGCGGTCAAAATTTACTGACTTCCACTTTCCACTGATTTTTACTTTTTGGTGTTAATTTTCAAAATTTCTAAATTGACCCTATTAGTTAGGTGATTCCTGTCCCGAGTCAGACCCCCGATCTTATCGGAAGCCGGATTCGGGATAGGCGTGTTCGAAAACATAGAGGTATATGGACACGTTTAAATACCTAGTCAAGTCAAGTCAAGATTATTTCTCGTCCCAACCAGTGATCCGTAACTGGTCCATCAAAGGACGTCGAGTGTACTATCCTGTTTGTGTGATGTGGGAAGTGCACGTAAAGATCCCTTGCTGTTATTTGGAAAGAGTAACCATGTGGCGACATCGGATTCATCTGTGACCAAGTATGAATATACTAGTAACTGTGCGTTAGCCATCCAATAACCGCTGATTAATAGTCAATGTGTTCCAGTAGGCTTAAATTTGTTACAATGTTTACCATGTAGCATTTATTATAAATACATTGTTACGACTGAAAACAAACGGTTTCTTGTCGTGGCTCTGTGACCAGTCCATTTTACATGTATTATTCCCGAGTGTTTGTTTTTTGCCTTTACCATAGTTTGACACCCAATAGCCGATGTATTTTTCGTGCTGGGGTGTCGTTAAATATTCATTCATTCATTTTTATTCTCGAGTGTAACCGGCGTCATCACATTATTTAGCAAGGGTTTATATATATATATATGTGTGTGTGTGTGTGTGTGTGTGTGTGTGTGTGTATGTGTATGTGTATGTGTGTATATTGTATATATATATATATATATATATATATATATATATGTATGTATGTACGTATGTACGTATGTACGTATGTACGTACGTACGTACATACGTACATACGTACATACATACATACATACATACATACATACATACATACATACATATACATACATATATATATATATATATATAAACTATTAGACCGAACATAGGTTTTGACCACAGACATCCTAGTAAAGAACGTTCAGGTCTGTTTATCAACACACCGAAACACATTCCATAGTTTGCACATGCATCACGCAGTTGCCCCGTACACGTGCGTGGGGTGTCATTCTCGATTTTTACCATTTCCAGGAAGGTCCATTAATCACTGTGGAACATTATTTCTTTCTGTCAATATTTTTCAATCTGTTGATCATACAGTTGTTATTGTTTTGTTTTTAGTCATTTTTATTGTTTGAATTTGCGATTAACTGATAAAAAACGTCAACTTTCAAATTTCACTTCTGACCCCAATCGTCCTTCAAGATCTTTGGTGGTCATAAAACCTACTGTAATACTGAACTACCGGTTGTAATGTTTGCCCAATGAATTCACTATTATCATATAACCATTCCACACAGCTAATGTACCTTACAATTTTGGCAATTGTAAAATCTTATTAGAGTTCCCTTACTCTTTTTAAAGAATATATATAAAATATACATAAAAATTCGATCCCCCTCGCTAAACATGCTGGCCGGCTGGCTGGCTGGCTTGCTGGCTTGTTAGCTGACTGACTGGCTGGCTGGCTGGCTGGCTGCCTTTTAAAAACACCCTGTGCTGTATTATCGATTATTAATCCAAACCTGTGACGTCACAGTATTGTTCTAACTGTAGATTATTTTTCAAGAATCTATTTGTTTATGCATGCAAATATGAACCAACAAAAAACACCCAATGTGCATTCTATATGACTCGGCGTACTGCTAATGGTATATATGCATGAACTAAAATTAATTTAAGGACATTATTTTGATTATGTTTATGATTATTATTATTATTATTATTATGTTACTACTACTACTACTTCTATTTGGGGTTTTTTCGTCCCAACCAATGCCCCACGACCGGTGTATCAAGAGCTACGGTGTGTGCTGTCCTATATATAAAATATTCCTGGCTGTTAATGGAAACATGTAGCGGGTTTCCTCTAAGACTACCACATGTTTGACATTCAACAGTCGATGATCAATAAATCAATATGCTCTAGTGGTGTCGTTAAACAAAACAAACTTTAACTCTTCTTTAAGAACTGATATGCAGTGGATCGCAGGATATATCGGATTATACTCGTCTCATCCTGTTCTCCGTGACTGATACATCAAAGATCGCGGTATGTACTATCCTGACAGTGGAAAAGTGCATATACAAGATTCCTTGTTACCTTTGTGTTAGGAGTAGCTTGTGTTGCAGAAGCCGGTTTCCTCTCTTTTTCGACCCAGTGTTGAAATCAAACAATTATGTTAGATACCAACCAGTCGTAGTTCAAAACAAAAAAATGTGCTGAAGTGCCTTTAACAGCTGAACGTGACTATTTCAAGAGGTATGGATGTGATGCTGTGCACGTGAGTAATCTGCCGAGGTAATAAATCAGGGGTGAGTTCAAGTCATTTCTCGCTAACGCTTGCTACCCGTTAAACTGAATAACCAATTCGGTAACCAGTCTAAATAGTTTGTAAACGTTTAGCAAAAAAACAACAAAAAACAACAACCGCTGGCTGAACGAACTTAACGTATTATAACAGAATGTATTATAAATTTTAAGCACGGTTTCTTGGCCACATTTCTCATCTGCCTGGGCTGTCCGTTTACGCTAGAGATTAAAGGAACATTCCTGAGTTTGCTACATTGTAAGATGTTTCCGACTAATAAAATAGTTCTACGATTAAACTTACATATTAAATATATTTTCTTCTTTAGAATATCAATATTGAATGTGTTTCTGGTCGTCTTAATATTTGTAAGAAGCTCAAACTGGATTTTGTTTTCAAATAATTTTGTACGTACGAGAAAACAATATTTTAGCAAATCAAATTAAATTTAATCTAATACAAATATTAGAACGATCAGAAACACGTTTAATATACAGCCACTAATATATTATGCAGAAAAATATATTTGATATGTAATTACAATCGTCTGTTACTCGATAACATCTTTAAAAATTGCAGCAAACTCAGGAAGTCCCTTTAAAGGTACTTCACCCTCAAAATATTGTGGGGTTCTTTTGTGTAAACTGCTTACGATTCCTTGCTTCAAATATTTTTCTATGAGCTTCCATGTGCACCTTCAGGCGTTTGTCGTAGCTGTATATCCTCATGACTGATCAATTCTTTTGAAATTAGTCTTGTACAGCTGGAGTGAATACTAACGGCAGATTCGTTATCGTGTATTCAAGTTACAGCTTCTGTTTCTTCTTTAATATTATACTGTTTTGGTGTATTACTGGTAAATAGGTTAACACAATTTATTGTCAGGTTTTGTTTGGGAATTTTTGTTGTTGTTTCCGAAAAAAAAACCCGTTCTTTTGAGGGCAAAATACCCTTAATGAGTGAGAAACAAGAACCAGCCATCACAGGCAAGGAATCAGAAAGAATATTTGCCTAACGATACCTCAGCACACTTTTTTGGCTGTCTGGTGTCTATTGTAGTTATTTTAACATTAATTAGAGAGAGAGAGAGAGAGAGAGAGAGAGAGAGAGAGAGAGAGAGAGAGAGAGAGAGAGAGAGAGAGAGAGAGAGAGAGAGAGAGAGAGAGAGAGAGAGTAATATGTGTCAGAGAGAGAGAGAGAGAGAGAGAGAGAGAGAGAGAGAGAGAGAGAGAGAGAGAGAGAGAGAGAGAGTAGCAACAAGGGATCATTTGTAATAGGCAACGGATATGCAACGTGTGATGTGCAGATCGCGCATACCCAATATATAAACAAAAGCAGATAAGAGCTATCGCTGTTATCACTGCATTGTCACCAAAGGCTAACATAGTTGTAATGTGAGAAGCAAAGATTGAAAGTGTCTATAAATTTCATATTTTAATTCTCTTTAATTAAATGAATCTTCTTAGAACAACATTGCAAATGCATTAGTTTCTCTTTTCTTTGTTCACTATTACCACACACAAAAACAACCGTACATGTGCAACAAGCATTAACAACAATGTTTAATCACAAACTCTAAAGGCGTTTATTATTTCAATATTATTCCAAACTGTCTTTAAACAATTTCCATTTCAGTCCGTCTTTTAGCAGGACCGTCATGTCCATGTGCCTAAAGTGGAGGAACAGAAACAGCATGCTGTCTGGAGGTAGCATGTTTCGTTAGTGTACAAGATGTCTTGGCTTCAGGTAGCTATCCCATAGTTCGTCGCCAGTCTGAAAACAGAGTTTGAAAAACGTAAGTTGAGAAATTAAATATAACATTCTAGACACCTGTTATATACAGCATAGGAAACGTTAAAGGTTTGTTTTGTTTAACGACACCACTAGAACATATTAGTTTATTAATTATGGGCTACTGGATTTGGTAATTTTTTTAATATATAGTTTTAGAGAGGAAACCCGTTACATTGTTCCATATACGCACATCCCATAGACAGGATAGCACATACCACGGCATTTGATAAATCAGTCGTAGTGCACTGACTGAAAAAAAAAAATTAAGGTCCATTGGGCCCTTCGACGGCGATCGATCCTAGACTGACCGCGCATCAGGCGAGTCCTTTACTACTGGGCTACATCCCGGCCAATACAGCATAGGAAGGAACTGAGATGGATGCTACCTTTTCTATAAAAACTATTGAAAAAAGTCAAATTATGTTTACCTATTTCGTAAAGAATTTATTTTTAGAAAATTCTTTATAATTAAAAAAAAATACCCATTACAAAAACAAATTGGTGTGTATTATTAATGTCGAATATACATTCATTCGGAAAACCCTGGCTGGTTACAAACTTTGCAATCAGCCGATGTTTTCCGTGATTGATGCGAAATGACGCAATAACAGTGGGATGATGCAATGCCTCATATCGACAATAAACGCTGGAACTCCAGAAAAGCATGTCTGTTCTTGAAGACCGACAGATTGCAGTCTTTTATTTACATAGATTCAAACATGATACAGCAAAATATAGCATCGAGGATCCTAAAAGGGTCTGGGCGCAAGTATTAATGAAAGCAGAATGAGCCATGCTTGTATGAAATTAATCACCAACACTGCCGCTTGGTGTCGCTAATTTGGCTATTTCCAGGCAATACCGCGCTCAGCAAACAGCGACCATACATCCCTTTACGAGCAAACATTGTAATAAAGTTACAGTACGTCATGAAACATCCATTTAATATTGTAACATGAAGCAGTGCAAACAGGACCAGAGTATGACATTTCAGAATATCTGCCGCACACTAGATCAATACGCTGTGTCTGATGTAGAGAGCTTTCCGTCGGAGAGCTCTATAGACGTGGAAGCGCACGCTGGGAGGGCTATCAAAACCTACACGTCGGGACCGAGGATCATCGATCAGAATGGTGGAAAATAAGAAGGAACAGAAATTTATGTTCATGCGCATTGCGTATGAAGAAAGCTATATTGGAAACGGGAGATAAGTCTAAACCATGAGATGTGGCCCTGAACACTGCTGCACTGCTTCGCCTGGTCTGTAGCAGACGTTTTGAAAACTTTCGGATTCTGGGGAAATGGTGGCCCCGTTTATGATAACCACCGCAAACGTAAAAGCCTGATATCTAAAAAAAAGAGTGTGGTAGTGGGGTGGGGGGGGGGGGGGGGGGGGGGGGGGGGGGGGGGGGGGGGGGGGGGGGGGGGGGGGGGGTCGAAGTGGGGGGGGGGGGTGGGGGGGGGGGGGGGGGGGGGGGGGGGGGGGGGGGGTGTGGGGGGGGGGGGGGGGGGGGGGGGGGGGGGGGGGGGGTGGGGGGGGGGGGGGGGGGGGGGGGGGGTGGGGGGGGGGGGGGGGGGTGGGGGGGGGGGGGGGGGGGGGGGGGGGGGGGGGGGGGGGGGGGGGGGGGGGGGGGGGGGGGGGTGGGGGGGGGGGGGGGGGGGGGGGGGGGGGGGGGGGGGGGGGAGGGGGTGGTGGGGGGGGGGGGTGGGGGGGGGGGGGGGGGGGGGGGGGGGGGGGGTGGGGGGGGGGGGGGTCGAAAATGAATTAGACAAAAGGAAATTTCATTGTATTCAGTATTGGTAAAATTCAGTCCAACATTCTCAAAGATACACGTCTATTAAGCAGCCAACTGTTGTAAAAGGACAATCTACTCATCTTTGTAATCATCTAATATAACTTGTGCCTGCTTAATACGATTTTCGCCGTATATACCTGTTCTATTTAAATACAATAATGAATTATCAATAAATAAAAATAAACTGATCGTACATTTTAAGACAGTCCCTTTCCAAGTCTTGCACTATTTTAAACATTATCAGTGAAATCTAATCCATAGTCCGTATTAACTGATCAGTAACACGACTTGTTCGGTTGCATGGATTAAGATACTCGATATCTAGAAATATCTTCGTCAGTGTTATAAATCCTTTACATTTTTTGTTGAAATCTAATAACAACATGAAAGAATTATCTGCTATGATGATGCGAGTTCACGTGAACTATTTGGAAACAAATGTACTGGGTTTTCGTCTGAAGACTACGTATCAGAATGACGAAAAACCGATTAAAAGTTAACGTTTGTTTTGTTTAGCAACACCACTAGAGCACATCGATTTATCAATCATCGGTTATTGGATGTCAAACATTTGGTAATTTTGGCATAGTCTTAGAGAGGAAACCATCTACATGTTTCCATTTGTAGAAAGGGGTATTCTATATGCAACATCCAACATGCAGGATAGCACATACCACGGCCTTTGATATACCAGTCGTGGTGCACTGACTTCAACGAGAAATAGGCCACTTTATGCACTTAAGGTGATCTTAGGGCTAAGGTTATTTCGTTGAACAAGGCCCTATATAGTAATGAACGCAACCAACCAACATAATTTGTCATCACTGCAATTTTGAAATCAATGACTTCTTAACTAGTTACCAGAAAGCTATGTAACAAATAATAAATAAATAATAAAACGAGAACACAAGCAATAAACCAGATAAAGACGCAAACAAAATCACTTTGTCAGAAACAAAATACGAGATGACTTTAATCCGTTACAATGAGTACTATAGAAAGTTGGTTGATAACTTTTTTCTTAAATTGTAGATGGCTCACTGAAGAAATATAAATAATTTAAAATACTGATATGTCGTAGATCTATCCTAACAAGCAGGTACCGCGCCGCTGGTCTTCTACCACACTCAAAACCACGAGGTTTAATCTCTTATCAGTAGAGATCTTCCAATATCACAGAACGAGGTTTAATCTGTAATCAATATCACAGAATCGTAATTAAAGGGATTAACTTGAGTTTATTGCCAGGTTTTTAGAAATAAAATCGTTACATTATTAAAACTATAATTTACGTACATTTTCTTTTGTAAAACATAAACATGAAACCCAATGCATTTCTGGACATCATAATGTTTTGTAGTATCTTAATATCGATCTTGTGTCTAAAATAATTTTGTAAGCACGAATTTATTGCTTCTTCCAACGTCTTAAAAAAAATTGAAATAATTTGGTCAAACGTATTTGTCCGTATAATGTTTTATTTTGTTGGGGGGGACTCGGGCTATGTACGGATCTAGCACATACGTACGGATCTAGCACATACGTACGGATCTAGTACATACGTACGTATAGATCTAGTACATACGTACAGATCTAGTAGATACGTACATATCTATTACATACATACATACCTATCTAGAACATACGTATAAATCTCGCACATACGTTCAGATCTGTTAGATACGTACAGATCTAGTAGACATGTAGCAGTTTTAATTTGTAATACGTACAGATCTAGCAGATACGAACAGTTCTAGCACATACGTACAGATCTGTCAAATACGTGCACAAGTTTTAATTTGTGATCTGTACAGATGTAGCAAATACATACCGTATCGTTTGGTGTGTAATCGGCGTCTTTTTGTAACTTTCTCGCCAGTAGCTCGAGACGTAGTCGTTGCAATTTTCTTATCTGATCGTACAATGAATCGTCTTGGTCACTTGAACTGAAACATAGAAACACATTAGCGTTTTCACTATAGCAACAGACCCGGTGCCAGCGGTTGTCATTCACTTTGTAGCTAATGTATTGTGTTTATTGTTGTTGCCGTGCTTATATCCAATTACGGTTCAACCACGCTGTTTTGGGCACATACCTCAGCTATTTGGCCTGTCTGTCCCGGAGCGAGGATTAATGGTTAGTGGTTAGTGAGAAGGAAGTCGGTATAGTGGCCTTACATCTAACCATTAAGTCGTTAAACTGGCTCTAGGTGGGAGCCGGTACCGGGGTCCGAATCCAGTACCTACCAGCCTTCTTTAATCTGATGGCTAAAGCTACTATGCCACCGAGGCCGGTGTGTTTGCAAATATTTGTGCATACTGTCTAATAATTATATGAGGAATAACTTATGCACGTTTTTGTTTGTTTTATTCTGTATATTATGTACTCCACACAAAATGAGACGTTAATACATTATGTCTGTCTGGGTTTGTGCGTGTGTGTGTGTGTGTGTGTGTGTGTGTGTGTGTGAGAGTGTGTGTGAGTGTGTGTTTGTGTGAGTGAGTGAGTGTGTGTGAGTGTGTGTCACTGTGTGTGTGAGTGTGAGTGGTGTATGTGTGTGGGTGAGCATGTGTGTATCTGTGTGTGTGAGTGTATGTGTGTGTGTGTGTGTGTGTGTGTGTGTGTGTGTGTGTGAGTGTGCGTGCGTGTGTGTGCGTGTGTGTGTATGTGTGTGTATTTGTGTGTGTGTGTGTGTGTGTGTGTGTGTGTGAATGTGGGTGTGGGTGTGGGTGTGGATGTGTGTGGGTGTGGATGTGTGTGGGTGTGGGTGTGGGTGGTTATTACTCCACTACATGACTTGATCATGTATGAACAATGACTTTATCTGATAAATCACATCGTATATAACGACTTAGAACAGATAATTAATTTAAACATTAAACATATATATATATATAGCAGGAAAAACCAGTGAATACTTTTAAAATAGATAAAGACTGTTTAATGATTAGTGGACTATTGTTGCACAGTCACAATAGACTAAAACTACGTAAGCAACAATATACTACGACTGCATAATAAATATTTATTCAGACTGCGCAAAAATATATAGATAAGAATTAGATTATTGCTTACCTAAAATTAAATTAACCTGCATAATAAAAGATGGACTATGTTTACATACTAGGAATAGTTAATCTTCAGATATTGTTTTGGGGGATATAATTGGATAAATAAAATTGATTTTACATCCTTAACTAAGAGCCTTGATAAAACGCAGTTCTCGATGAAACGGCACACTGTGAACTAACCGAAGCTTGACTAAACAAACAGCAAATCGGTATTCGATAGCAATGTGTGCTCTTTGTAAATAATTAATATAAATAATTAACAATTTTCACTAAAGTTAATATTCTCATGACATTGTCGGCAATTTCCTTCTATGCCTTTCTGGATGAAAATGTGTACATTGTAAGCGTCCGGGAAAATTACGTTAATTAGTTGAAAGATCTTGAAATGCAGTTGTAGTGACTGTTAAGAAACACACATTTCTACGGCCACTCGATAACACTCCATAATCTAATGATACAATCGACCATCGCGATTTACTACTGGAGAATCGACTTAATACATCGACAATTGCGAGTTACTACTGGAGAATCGACTTAATACATCGACAATTGCGACTTACTACTGGAGAATCAACTTAATACACCTGGACGACAAAACCGTTATGTGTGATCAAGGCCGTATCTCTGCATAATGCAGAGTCGAATGGGAGTTTGGTAAAATAATGGTTGATTCCACGAATTTCCACCCAGTGCCTCGTTCACAGCCATCCCGAGTAGGTTCCTTCACTGGGCAACACATCCCTGTGACCAACACAAAGAGGACTGCCTCTCCCAGACCAGCCCACCACATCAAACCCAGCACAGAACAGAGCTCATTGGCATAAATACAGCTGTGGCGAATCGACGTGTTTTAAAAAAAGAAATATTTATTGTCCCAGATCATATAGCAGTGTCGGGGTTGAGAGTCCCGAGTCACTGCTTTACATATATTAAGGAACAGCAAAATTTGGAAGTTGGTTGGCTTTTCTCGTTATGACATAATCTCCATATATTATTAATTCATTTGTTGATACGTTTGTAACAGACTTAAAAGATAAACCCACATTGAGTTATTCACAAACAATCTTCGTATCCACGAGCTTTTTAAAGCGATCAATAAGTTATTTACATTTAACATTTTGAGTCCACCTACTTTATCGTCTTGAGTTACTAGATCACGTTTTCACTTTTCAGGTTTATTCTGCCAAATACATTTTAAAAATAGTGTATTTAGAGTTTTTAAGAACATTTCTCCTGGATTCAGTAATGATAGATGTGTTATAATTAGTATTATTAATGTTTTAAGACTTAATAAGACCACCTTCACAAGTGTGTATCGGTGGTCTTAATAATGTGCTTTCACCTTTGTAATAGTTATTAATATGAAATATTAGTAAACACAGCCCTTAGTTTGTACTATCTTTAACGACAGCAACAATTATTACCTAATCTTTAGTATGAAATATTATTTATTAGTCCTCAGTCCTGTTTAGAGACCGGAAAAATTATTAACTGACAAATAAGAATAGAATTCGAGATGGAAAAAGCAAAAACATACTCAAGGAATAAAGTGGATACGTAGTATTTATTTCCAAAATTCGGAGTGCGTAAAGCACATTGAAATAAAAATGATTTTCTATCACTGCGAAGGTCTTTAACATGTTAACGTACGTGTGTTACACACAGGAATATAGAAATGAAATCATTCGCGAACAGTAACATTGTTCATTGTCGTGGAACGCAGACCACATTCCTGTTCAGAAGTGCGAGTACTCACGAACAATTAGACTGGTTTTAAACGTATTCTATCCTATCAACTCCGTTTAACGTTATACGGTGCATACACCAGTATAGCGAGCGAGCGACCGCAAACCATTGTCTTTCTGAAGATGTATTTTGGTTTTACTGGTTGGGGTGGGACATAGCCCAGTGGTACATTTAAAGCTCTCGCATGATACGTGTTTAGTCTAGGATCGATCCCTGTCGGTGGGCCTATTGGGATATTTCTCTTTTCAGCCAGTGCATCGCGACTGGTATATTAAAGGCCATGGTATGTGCTATCCTGGCTGTGGGATGGTGCATATAAAAGATCCCTTGCTACTGATGGTAACATGAAACAGGTTTTATCTCTAAAACTATATGTTAAAAATACCAAATGTTTAACATCCAATAGCCAATGATTAATAATTCAATGTGTTCTAGTGGTGTCGTTAAACAAAACAAACTTTAACTCTTTTTATGGTCGGCCAATAAGCTAACTAACGGATGGATAAACGGTAAGATTGTATATCAAGCGGCTGTTGAAACGTGTGGCACCTCTTATCCACGGAGGTCTTAACCGTAGCAGTAAATTCCCGTTTGAGATTAACAAATGTAACAGGTCCTTAATAAACGGTGGAAAGGGAAGGCAGGGGACAGATCAAACCTTTAAAAAAAAGTACGACAAATGTCCTTTTGTTTTCTGGAGTAAACCATATTATATTATTGCACCCTGATTTGAAAAACAACAACAACAAACTAACAAAAACGTTTTACTGCGCTGTAGTTGTTTTAGGCTAGTTATGATTATTTCGAATAATAATAAATAAATAATCTGAAAGTATATATTAAAGCGGATATAACTGAAAAATGTAACGGGTTTACTCTAAGACTACGGGTAAAAACGTTAACACATGTTTGACATCCAGTATAATAAATCAACGTGCTCTAATGGTGTCGTTAAATAAAACAAACTTTCTTAACCAGATATAAAACCGCTACGAGGTAGTAATATTGTGTTCATCTAATCAAAGCAAGAACGAGTCCACTTGTGTTTTAGTGTAAAGTGGGGTTATTTCTGTAGCGTACAGCACCTAATGGGTTCGTGTAGTGCAGTTTCGTGCTCATATATTCGTAAGTGATCAACTCCACGTAATAGAACAGCAATGTGTTCTGTTGTTACTGATGTATAAAACAAAGGAATATATTTTTATTACAGATTAAAAAGATGAAGTTTTTATTTCTTCTATTGATGTAATGGCAGATGGCGCCGAAACACAATGAAAATATCGACAATATAATATGTATATTGGACACTGGGTGCGATATTGGAATGTAAATTGAGACAAGGAGTAACAATATTCAGGCGTAGTGGCATATTACATTTACATTAGCTAATTTATACTTGATACAAAGTGCAGCTAGTTACTTTCTGGTGGCCATATTTTCTTATTGTTTGATTTCGTCCGCTGTCTGTAGACCCACCTTTTTGTTTGTTTATCAGCCAACTAACGTTTGTAAAATATAAAATTGTGGACTGTCTATTGATGCGAAAAGATAGAGTACCTGATTAAGACAATGGGTATTATATTTCTAGTATTACGGTGGTCAGTCAGTTGTAATAGCAATATTGTTGGAGATGAATTTCATTATCTGTTTATATGCACAAAAGTTAGACAAGAAAGATTTAAATACCTTAACAAATACTATGTGAATAGACCAAATATATACAAATTCCAGAAACTCTTCAGCTCAAAATGTATTAGTGTTCTTAAATTGTGTAAGTTTATATAAATTATTAACAAACAATTGTGTGCTTCTTGACTTATGTGTAATTTTAACTGTTTTTAATATTTAGCTGCTCATCTGTTTGTATCGTGGTATATATGTTTTTGAAATCATCTTGACAATTTGTATGTTTATTATTATTTATGTTCCTGTGATGCCACCGAATGGGGGCCATGAGAGTAAATAAAGTTCTGTTCTGTTCTGTCGGAAAACATAAAGATGCCAGCAACTTACTGGTTGTCCTCGGTATCTGCGAGTATCTGTTCCGCTCTTTTAGCAGCCACTCCACGACATCTAGGCGCAAAAACAAACCTCCTGAAACGAAAAACAAATACGATAAATTTAAAATAAAGCACACTGGCAGTACGAAATATTTTGAAAAGTGAATATGATGTATTTTAAAGACAATGGCTAAATAGTTTCACATTGTTAAAATTTGTTTAAAGGTGCACGCCTTTTAAATCACCCCTGTGTGATGTGCGATAGCCCATAGGGTGCTATTACCTTAATGGCTAATTGCTTTAGTTCCTTCTTTATAGCAAGAAGGCACGAACAAAAGCATGTAACGACCGGCCTCGGTGGTGTCGTGGTTAAGCCATCGGACATAAGTCTGGTAGGTACATGGTTCGCAGCCCGGTACCGGCTCCCACCCAGAGTTTTAATGACTCATTGGGTAGGTGTAAGGCCACTACACCCTCTTCTCTCTCACTAACCACTAACATTTAACAACTAACCCACTGTCCTGGACAGACAGCCCAGATAGCCGAGGTGTGTGTCCAGGACAGCGAGCTTGAACCTTCATTGGATAAAAGCACGAAACTAAATTGAAATGAAATAAATGATGCGTGTAACTTTTGTTTTGATGAAAGGCGTCAAAGAAGAACAGCCGAGATTGCAGCTTTAAAATTAAAGCTATTTAAAGATAAATGTTCAGTGTTAACATTAGTTTGGTTGGATAAACTTTAGGTGCTTTATGCACTTGCTATTAGCACACATGTACCATAATGATTTAAGACTCCCCAGCCTTAACGTTGCAATAAGACTCCGGGGCAAAATCTTTTAAATTCCACCAAGAATTTTTTTTTTTTTTTTATATAAACCTTTTCTTTTTAATGGAAAGTTTTAAAATATACTTGCATTGATAACTGTGTTTTTATTGTACTTTTCCCAACAGCTCTTTTCACTGTGGTTTTACATAATTACATAATTTTTATTTTTAATGTAAATAATCATATTCCTATACCTTTGTTTGGCACAAATAGCCTATGTGTATTTTTGTGCTGGGGTGTCGTTAAAATTCATTCATTCAATCATTATCTAGGGCAATAAAGATTTTAAAAATTACTTTCGTTCGTTCATTCATTCATTCGTTCATTCATCTTGATCCATTCTTAATTTTCAGACGATATTTTCTGAATGTCAGTTATATTAGCTAGACCATAATGTCACGCATGGTATTGTTCCATTTTGACGAAAGTGGGTCTAAGCAGCCCATAAATGAATTAAAATCCACTGTCATTGACACTGTCAACTAGTTCTAATGGCGAAAACATGCTTACATTTGCACGTAAATTAGGGCGAAAGCGAAAGGTCTGCTAAGTGCCCATAACTTGCTTTTTCACAAAGCGCTTCATTTGCACGCTTTGCACATGTATTCCATGTTCCCAATGCTGAATTTCCGTATAATTGGAGCTTGCGTTCGTGTACGGTGCACACTCCAAATTCGACAATGGTACGACTTCAACTGACTATCGAAGATCGAGGAAGGGCTATTGCTTGGCTTCAGGATGGCAATACGCAAAGAAATGTTGCTCTGAGACTTGGTGTCAGTCAGTGTCGTTGGCCGACTGTGGCAACGGTACCAAGCAACGAATTCTGTTCGAAATCGTCCACGTTCGGGAAGACCCCGAAGCACTACAAATAGAGAGGACCGCTACATCACCAATATGGCTCTACGTCAACGCACAACCACTGCACGCCGATTACGTGACAATCTGCGGACTGCGACTGGAACTCGAGTGTCTGATCAAACCATACGCAATCATCTGAGAGCCAATAATCTACGCTGTCGTCGCCAGGCTGTTCGACCACCACTCCTACCACGTCACAGAACGGCCAGACGTCACTGGTGCACGCTTCATCTGCGGTGGCAACGTGTTCAGTGGGGTCGAGTGATGTTCAATGATGAGTCCAGGTTTAGTCTCCAGTTCAACGACGGTCGGGTTCGTGTCTACAGACGTCCTGGGGAGCGCTTCGCTGACGTTAACGTTAGACAACGTCACCGGTTCGGTGGTGGCAGCGTCATGGTGTGGGGCGACATCTCTATCCACCACAGGACCCCCCTCTATGTGGTGGATGGCAATCTGAATGGAATCCGCTATCTGAATGAGATTATCCGGCCGTTGGTTCTCCCAGGCCTTCAGCAGATTGGCGGCGGGGCAGTTCTGCAGGATGACAATGCCAGACCCCACCGCGTCAGGGTGGTAACGGACTTTCTCAGACAACAAGGTATCGCCAGGATGGATTGGCCAGCATATTCGCCTGACTTGGCCCCAATAGAGACGCCTGGTACGAATTAGGCAGGAGAGTTCGGGATAACCATGCCCCTCCGGCCAACCTTCATGATCTGGGTCAACTTCTTATGGTAGAGTGGCAGGCCATTCCCCAAGAGTTCTTCAGACGTCTGATCAACAGCATGAGGCAACGATGTGTCGAGTGTATTCGCGCCAGGGGTGGATTCACACACTATTAAACGAATGTTCTAATGTGTAAAATCCATGTTTGACAACCTTCAACTTTGACAGCATGTCATGTGACTTTCTTGTATACAGTGACGTTTATTTGTGTGTTTTTTGTAAATATGGAACAATAAATTAAATTTTTGGTGTAGTTTACATCATCAATCTAATACACTCTGAAACTTATTTAATTATAAATTTTTGACCCTTAAATTCTTTGATATATATTACGATTACCATCTTGAATGTTATTTAAAGTACATACAGACATACAGACAGACGTAGACAGTTACTTTTTATTGTTTTCTTTTAGGAATAATTTCTTTTTATTAGTTTGTTTAAAAAAAAAAAATTTATCGTCGTCTGCTTCCTGAATATGAGGGCAATCCACACGTGCGTGTTAAGAACGGATTAAAAGGAATCACAGACAAATACAAAACAATAAAACGTCGTCACAACAAATCACTCGTGTATTTTCGGTTCGATTTCCGATACTCCGACAGGCATCAAGGAAGATCAAACTTAGTGCGGGGAGAGAAAATATTGTAATTGTTTCCACGCACTCACAAAGACTGACTTTTTATTTCGTTAGGCATATAAGCCCTCCCAATACTCCTGCTTGTTGGTAATTTCAAAGAGTTGAATGGCGGGTCAAAGCTACAATTAAGAGATTTTCGCTTAGTCCCAGATTGATTATTAGCCGAGTGTTGAGCAAAAAGCCCACTTGTTATCAAAGGCTAACATGGAAATTATCATGTTTTACTTGATATCGCCTTCTGTATTTATTGAGCTCACACGTTCAAACGGTTCTCCACCATGTTAGGTTTGCCTTTAGTCGATTAACAAAATATTATTTGGGTGGGTTTTTTCATTAGAAGATAATTACATATTTAATCCCTAAGAGAGTTCATGAATAAGCGCTAAACGTAATATGCTTTACACAGGAATAAGGTTATTGCATAAGTCTTTATCATATACTGAAACATATTCATGAATAAGAGAGAACTATAATAGGCGTTACACAGGAATAAGACTGTTGCACAATACGTCTTTCACATACACTGGAATATATTCATGAATGGTCACGGACGTATAATAAATAGGGGCTTTATACGTGAACAAGTATATTGCACTGTGCGTCTTTCACACATGCTGGAGTATAACCGTGAATAGTCGCAGACTATATAGTATGTTGGGGGTTGTGGGGTTTTTTTTTAATAAAGCTGTTTCACAGTGTAGGTTTGTTTCTTATACTGAAAATATATATTGACGAATACGAGCTAAACATAATAAGATTTACACACGAATAAGGCTACTGCACAATATAGCTTTCATACAAATACTGGCAAATATTCACGAATAGTGGCTACACAAATTAAGCTATTGCACAATATATAATAGTGTTATGCCAGCATTAGCGATTTCATAGTGCTAGATTCAGTACTTCATTATACATTCAGTCCATAATATTTCACTTTTTTCGCCCATACGCAAAGCTTTTGATTATAGACGCCTGTTAGCTGCACCTCCGAAGACGTTTTCATGATGTACTGGGTTATTTCCGTAAACTAATTCACATTGTATTACTTAATTAAACTATTTTAGAATAGGTATGTAGGTAGGTAGGTAGGTAGGTAGATAAGTAGATAGCTAGATAGGTTTTAACGTGCACATTCTGAACACGCTGTTTTAGCACAGGCATGCCATGGGCGCAGGTGTCGACATCCACCGGCAGGAATTTTAGAATATAAATTTTACGGTTTTTATATGAAATAACCACTTTCTTCACGCCCTAGGTACAAACAGACGAATCAGTGAATTCAATGACAGTATGATTAGCTACAGTACAAGTTCCTGCGAAACAACAATAGTTTATAGTTGTGTTCATTAGACCGAACCACCGTGGATTTCCCTGTTTACTTTTACAAGACCTCAGTGAAAGACATTCAAAGGTAATAATTTAATATTTTAATGACCAGACGGAGGAAGATTTATATAAATATATACATGTAAGTATACATGAACATGTAAGTATATATGAAGGTGTAAGTATATATGCACATGTAAGTATGTATGAACATTTAAGTATACATGAACACGTAAGTATATATGAACACGTAAGTATATATGAACATGTAAGTATATATGCACATGTAAGTATATATGCACATGTAAGTATGTAAGTATATATGCACATGTAAGTATATAAGAACATGTAAGTATGTATGAACATGTAAGTATATATGAACATGTAAGTATGTATGAACATTTAAGTATACATGAACACGTAAGTATATATGAACACGTAAGTATATATGAACACGTAAGTATATATGAACATCTAAGTACATATGAACATGTAAGTATATATGAACATGTAAGTATATATGAACATTTAAGTATATATGCACATGTAAGTATGTAAGTATATATGAACATGTAAGTATATATGAACATGTAAGTATATATGAACATGTAAGTATATATGAACATTTAAGTATATATGAACATGTAAGTACACATGAACATGTAAGTATGCATTGACATGTAAGTATGTATGAACATCTAAGTATGTATGAACATGTAAGTATATATGAAACAAGCTGACTTTGGGTGTCTTTAGATCGGACTACTGTTAATTTAGCTCTTTACTTTTATAAGGTGTCAGAGAAACACACTCAAAAAATTTAATTTAATATTTAAATTACCAGATTCCGGAAGATTTAGGTAAACAACTACTTGAAAGTATATGTGAAATGAGCCGGTCTTTGCGTGTGTTTGCATGTGAATATCAAGACCAGAAAACAGATATTGGAAAAAGGTATTACGGTAAGAGAAATATCGCTCAATTCACAACGTCTTTTCTTTTGTTTGTTTTCGAAATGAGTGACAAGAAAGGAAGGGCAATGATTATTTTCTTAACGTCACTTCAGGATATTATCAGCGGCCGGGTATCAATTTAATCATCTTGTACGATCTCGTGTTTTTCGCACATGTCAAGCGTATCTTAACAACTGACACACAAACAGAGATGGGTCTCAGTGTAGCCCTTTGTAGTTTCTTGTTACCTTTGGCACTTTCACCCACATCGTAATACTTGGAAATGGCAACACGTACAGTGTAGGTTGTACTATACCAAATAAAATCACATTGGCGACCACGTTAACGTTTGTGTTTAAAAACACTATATGCTATATGCTATGACAGATACATATCAATACTACAACCCCTACTTCAAAGAATTAACTGCAGAAAATGGTACCTTTCATGGCCCATTTTCGGTACAACCTGATGTTTTTACAACACCCCTTCTTTCGCACAAAATTTGAGTACTTTTTTTTACAGGTATCCCATACATGTTTCAAGCACAAGGCTACTTGACACAGTGGTACTAGATAAAATAAAATTGCATACATTTTTACCCAGATAAAACTCATGTTTGTTTACAACCAACACTCATATTTATCACGAATCACAAGACTTGTGGTTTTAACTTCTCTGACAAACGTTCAAACGCACCTCGAACTTTGACCCAACTGGAAGTTATTTGGATTAGTATTACCTGTATGGTCTTGGTGAACACCACTACGATCAACGACCCAAGCCGTGAAAATGGTCTATTTAGTGTGGTACTCCACCGAACAATCACTTCTGGTTTCAATTATAAATGAACTAATGAATGAATGAATAAATAAATGTTGTTGTTTCGTTCATTCATTCATTATTGAAACGAGAATACTTTTTCAGTAGGGTTTCACACGAATAGATAGTTTGCATGGCTTAATAACAAAACATAGAATCCTTGTGAGTATAGAAATGAATGAATGAATGTTTAACGACACCCCAGCATGAAAACTACATCGGCTATTGGGTGTCAAACTGATATAGAAATGAAGTAGTGAAACTGTTTAAATGTGAACCGGTTTGTAGCTATAACAAACGTTGTATGCCCATTTGTTGTGCTATTGTTCTCTTCGTTTGGAATAATGTTGAATAAATATTTGTTTCGAAATGGTGTAAGATAGTTATTATTAAACAGTTATAAGTAAAGTAAAAACAATGTTTAAAAGAAAACAGCAAATATGCTGAGCTTTACCACATATGAGTATGCATGAACTCATGCGTATGAATACACTTATGTTAGAGGGAATAAGAATAAATTATATCCATATTTCAAGTATGGTTACAAAACTATATTCATGTAGTACGTTAAAATCTTGGATGGACTATTTCGTTTAGTTTTTTTATATTGCAATAGCTAAAGTAAGTAGTTCCTGTACTATATACTCAAAGGCAAAAATTATTGTAACATGGATTGTTTGGAGTGATAAATTTGTGAATGGATTTATGGATGTAAACCAGAGACAATGTGCATGAAACAACTCGAAGGAATGCAACCAAGCAGTTGTTGCAGCGATTGCATGTTTTGTGCAAGAAACATGGAATATTCGGGAGATATTCTGTCCAGTGTTCACCATAAAAGGCCAGACATTCAGTCGCAAATCATTGCAACTCTTGTACAGCCTTCAGAAGTCCAAAAGTCAGAAAAACACCATTAGTGAACTGTTTGGTGCAATTTCGTCATGCCACGCCTCAGTGAAAATTACAGATGGCGAGTCATAGGGATGCTTGAATCTGGGACCTCGCAGCGTGACGTCGCACGTCAATTCAACGTCCACAGAAAAAACATATGGTACTTATGGCAACCATATCAACACAACAACCAGATCAAGGACCGTCCCCGTAGCGGCCGGCCACCCGTGACAACCCCTCGCCAAGACACATGTATCCTAACCACGCATCTGCGAAACAGGCATTCCCAAAAACTTTCTCCAGCATTTAGTGGCCTCAATGAGACGACGGTGCCAGGCCTGTATCAATGCTCAAGATGGACACACTCGCTACTGACGGTGTGAACTTCGCTCTGGACCCCCTCTAGTGATGTGGCTCATTTGCATATGGCAGGTGCGCCCTTTTTATGGACTATTGCTCGTTTCCATATCTTCGGACATTTCTCTTTTCAGATTTTAACGTTTCATACACGGCAGTAAAAACTTACACTTTTGTGTGTCACAATAACTTTTGCCTTTTAGTATATGTTTAAGTAGGTGTAATAAGTAATAGCACTAGTGAACTTACGAGCAATCAATTTTTCTAGTTTGTACGAGACACGCCATCGCCAGCAACACTAATCCAAGAATCAGTGTCAACCGCTCTATTGAAGGCTGACTGTTCATATCTGAAAAACACACAAACACACAATTTGAACAAAGGACAACAAATAACAGAAATAACATCTTAAATACCGTAAGTTGACAGTTTTCCTTAAAATGGCTACCAACTGAAAACAGTGATTGAAACCGACTGATATGGAGCGGATGGGGTCAAGAATCGTTTGGTAACGTCCTCCATTGGTAGCGCTAGCACCTCTCATTAATTACGTCAACCTGTATAAAATAATTTCTAATAAAACTCGTCCAATTGAATACATATCCTGCTGCAATAATATAGCATACGACACTACAAATAGGCACTGTGACGGTACATGCTCTTAAATTTGTTTCGCCTGTGGCGATTTTAATTGTGTTAGAGGGCCGTGTGCAGTTCCACATTGCCCGTAGCCCAGGTGGGCAACTTGTTACGTAATACTTCGCGCGATCGGACATTCCAATATGCACTTAGTCCAGCTGTGGAGGCCATGTGGCGAGTAGTTACGTAATACCTCTGCGAGTGCGGGTTTTACAACCGTGATTTGGCGACGATGGCGTCAGTAAGTCTGACGATCAGAGAGAAATATACCGACTCTAGTAGAGTTGGAATATCAGATGATAGGGGGAGGTACCGCCTTGTATCCCCAGGCGAATCCTGATTTATAATAAATAGCTAGTGTTTTAGAGATATCGAGGAGAACGAGAAAAGGACGGCTCCCAGGGAACGTTAGTCCGTTTGGACATTGGTAAATATTATTTCTGCTCTGTGTATAACCTTGATGTGATTGATGTGACTTTAAATATTTTGATACTGTATTATACCAATATTCTTTAGACAGTGTCTTCGGTCATCTGACGAAGTAAATCGTAGACTTTTAGTTCTAACATTATATGAGTATTTGGTAATATAAAGCTTAGCCAGTCATCCTAGAGGACCTAGGTACACTGTAGGTTATTGTCTTTATTGTGATAGGTACCAATATTAATTCTGTGTCACAAGGTTACTGAATGAGTAGTTAGGGTTAATTAAAAATTAACCCGTTAGGAATAGAGCTGTAATTCCTTTATTAATTAAGTTCCCCTGGAAGCGTTCCTAAATTATCACACGTTACTGAACGAGTAGTAAGGGTTAATTAAAAATTAACCAGTTAGGAATGGTGTTGTAATTCCTTTATTAATTAACTTCTCCTGGAAACGTTTCTCAATTATCACACATGTGGGTGTGGTGTAACGGTGAAGTGATTCGCATATTGTGTAACTAGACACCCAGAGATTAACTAATTAAGTGATCAGTTCTGGGTTGTTATTATTGTTGTTATTAATTAACTACTACGGCTGTATATTTGTCAGCGTAGATTAATACAGATTCCAAAGTGTATTGTGTTTTTGTTGTGTTTCTAGAGAACTAACGTGCTATAATTATATATACTATATAAGATCGTATCTCTGATCATACCTAGAGACGAGCCATACTAGGGTTTAACCGCCTGTTACAGAGAGATCTAATAGATATACAGTTAGGAGAGATATTTTGATAATCGTGTTTTATTCAGTTACGGGAATTATAGAATCCCCGTGACAGGCACATATACTTGTATGTAATTTTGGACAGTTTTATGTAACTTGAAAAAAACTAATTTCTTGGAAATGTCCTTGACTTATCTTAGTGGTTCAGTAGTAAATGCCATCGGCTCCAACTCACAGTGATCCATGGCTCGGTTGGGAGATGTAAGAACATTACATCGACATCCCTCTCACTAACCGTTTCTCTCTCACTAATCCGCTTCTTTCTCATCACCTACTGCTCTCTCTCTAACTACTAACAATTAATAATTAATTTCTGTACTCAGCAGTGTTACGGGTGTGCCCAGTACAGCATGCTTGAAACATAATTAAATATAGTCATGAAAATAAAGGAAAAAATATAATTGCACTCCACTGCAATCTGGGTTTTTTGTGTACAATTTCAACATTTCCCTGTTCCTATGCTCACAAAGTTGTAAATGTCGTATTTTAACTTCTGAAATTAGATTTTCTTCTCGAGGTAGCGCTCCCTCGAATCCCGTCTAACCGGTTTGAGTCTTAATATACGTGTATATGTATATATATATATATATATATATATATATATATATATATATATATATATATATATATATATATATATATATATATATATTCACACCCCACCCATTGAATTGTCGGTGGCCCTGTACTTTCAAATACACTCCGCAGGCTAGGCTTTTTGAAGTGGAAAGTTGTCTATGAAAATGGGGGTCTTTTAATCATCGGTTTTCTTGTTTCAGACAAATCAGATCAGTGACCGCCGTACTGACGTTCTCAGACTTAATGAAGTTAAAAAACACTAATATAATCTCCGCCTGAAAAATAGCTTTAGCGAGACATTTTTTTTTATGATTTATGAGATGAAAGTGTTTACTGGGTGATGTAAAAGTAGATATTTTAATCTCAGCCGTTAGTTAGATACAATCAATCTATGAAGTAATTAGTTTGGTTGAAGAACCGAGTGTATATTGATCTAGAGATGTGCTTGAAGAATGTAAACCTCAACGTGATTTAATTTTACAACTAGGCGAGGGGTCGCATCGCCACTTCAATCTTCCCAATTAATGTCGGTTTGTCACATTATTGCAGAATATTATCGTGCCTCAGATCTAATCTCAAATCAGAATCTTAGTGTTTGTTTAGAGTTGATAAATCGGTGGAAAATAGTTTTATATCAGTGATTTACACGATTCCTCCCCCATCTCTCCAAGTCAACAGGCTGGTAGGTACTGGGTTCGGATCCCAGTCGACGCATGGAATTTTTAATCCAGATACCGACTCCAAACCCTAAGCGAGTGCTCGGCAAGGCTCAATGGGTAGGTGTAAACTACTTGCACCGACCAGTGATCCATAACGGTTCAACAAAGACCACGGTTTGTGCTATCCTACCTGTGGGAAGCGCAAATAAAAGATCCCTTGCTGCCAATCGGAAATAGTAGCCCATGAAGTGGCGACAGCGGATTTTCTCTCAAAATCTGTGTGGTCCTTAACCATATGTCTGACGCCATATAACCGTAAATAAAATGTGTTGAGTGCGTCGTCAAATAAAACATTTCTTTCCATCTCTCCAAATCTCGAACCACAATCAAATCGAAAATGTCAATTGCATGCATGTTATAGTCATCGGTTTGACATATGGTGACACAAAACCCCAAATGTTGCATATTTATAATGTAAAAGTACTACATGCATTTTCTTAAACGAAGGCTACTCTATTTCAGAGGTTTAGATCAAAGTCAGGTCAATGTTAAAGGTAGTCAAACTGTGACTTGGTCAGCCAAAGCACGAAACTTGTTTTATTTATGCTTGACTGTTTGACTGGGGTTCGTTCAGGTTTTGAGACTGAGGTTACAGTCAAGTCAGGGTCTAGGTGATAACGTAATTGAATTTCTGCTGGACTATTGAACATTTAAGTGGGTAATATAGCTTTTTGAAGATGAATAGCAGAAAAGGGACGCAGTGCAGGGCATCTCAATTTTGCAACAAAATGTTACCGATTATACATTTTTATTTGATATATTGGGAAGAATGATGGAAATACATGGTAAAAAGGTCTCATGTTAGGACATTTTGCCCGAATATCTGTATAATCTTTGCTGGAATTTGAGGTTTTGCTCCAGCACTAAGGGGAAGTTGCCTCCCCTCTCCCCGCCCACTGCCTCGTACGTTTATGTGCATGGTATGTAAAAAAAGCTATCCCATTGAAAACCCTACTCTTCAACATCTACTGAGTACATGACAACGTTGGTCGACTGGTCCACAAACTTCTACTACACAACCGGACAGGATGTAGCCCAGTGGTAAAGCGCACGCCTGATGCGCGGTTGGTCTATGATCGATCCCCATCGGCGGGCCCATTGGGCTATTTCTCGTTCCGGCCAGTGCACCACGACTGGTATATCAACGGCCGTGGTATGTGCTATCCTGTCTGTGGGATGGTGCATATAAAAGATCCCTTACTACTAATGGAAAAATGTAGCGGGGGTTTTCTCTATAACTGTGTCAAAATGACCATATGTTTGGCATCCAATAGCGATGATTAATAAATTAATGTGCTCTAGTGGTGTCGTTAAACAGAACAAACTTTTCTTCTACACACCCAGAAGTCCATTTCTTAGATAGGTTAAAGGGGACTTTCTTAGTACTGCTTCAACAGTTATCTTTCTCCCCAAACACTTTGAGATTTCCTTGTTATGTCTCCCGTTATGAACTATTCAGCCAGGGACTGTTTTTCAGAGAACGTCGACTGCGATCGTGCAAAAGTCGAAAGCAGCCGTCCGGATATATGTTCATGGTAGAAAAACTTAAAATGGAAATGTCGAAATGTTGGATAAAAAACAACATTCGAAGAAACAAAGAAGTGTAATTCATTCTGGAGGAAAATACTATGGGTTTTGTGGTGGGCCAATCTACGATCGTTTCTAGTACGTTCAATTGATGATGAGTAGGTTCTCATGGGCAAAGCATTCTATGGCATCAGGTGTTTTTGTGGGGGGGTTTTGTGGTAGGGTTTTTTTGTGTGTTTTCTGTGGGGCTTTTATCACGCGCCATTTAACAGTAAGCCCTATATCAAAATGCTTTTTTAAAAAGTAATCCATATATTAAAATACTTTTTCCACTATTTAACTTAAAAAGATGGTGAAATGTTCTCATCGACGAGGTCCTTTTTGGAAATACACAGTAATGTTTACTACATGTATATATTAATTATTTCTACAGTACTGTTGCTACAGGTAATAATTGTTTGATTGATATATTGTTTTATGTCTTAAGACATACTACATGATATATTATTCATGTTTGTAGGAGAGATTTATCTCTTTGTTGATTTTCACTCTCCTTTGGCAGCCGTCTTGAATATTATATTAATTATTTCTACTGTTTGTTTCAAATAATTTTACTGAATTGCTTGTCTTTAAAGTTAAATATAGAAAAAAATATAATTAATGTGTTTATCATATCTGGTTAAATATATACAGCACTTTGTTCGTTTTTAGACTCCTTGGCGGTCATTTTGAATATTTGAAATTGACAACTCAACACCCACCCGGTAGCACTGTTTACATCCCAAATATAAATAAACAGCTTTTTTAAAAATAAACATCAGTAACTGTGAGATTTTTATTTATACCCCTCTGCTACCGAATTACCTGAATTGATCTCTAAATCAGAAACTAAGATACGAATAGAAGTGACTATAGCCAAGCAGTAGGTCGCGAGCCCTAACCTCTGTCATTGCTCACATCAATCGGAAATGCCGTGGGTAATTGCCGTGAACTGTTTAATTCTCCAAGGTATGATAGCACACGAAAAAGGTATATTTCAAAAAAAATTGAGAAAATACCCTAGTATGTTCAAATTCATTGATTTGTGTAACGATAATAATGTTCAGGAGTGGAGTGGAACTGTTTTCTCGTGCCCCTCTCCAAAAAGGTTCAGGCACGCCCACCATGGATCCATGTTCTGACTTCGCCAGTCCATGGTTCCATGGCGGGAGGTAATGTTCAGGTATTGAGAAATTTAGCTCTGTACTGTTTTAAAGAATTTTAACTAAGGAAGAATATATTATACCTCTAACGCTACTCCATAGCACGACGATATATATATATATATATATATATATATATATATATATATATATATATATATATATATATATATATATAGAGAGAGAGAGAGAGAGAGAGAGAGAGAGAGAGAGAGAGAGAGAGATTTTTTTTTTTTTTTTTTTGTAACGACACCAGTAAAGCACGTTAATTTATTAATCATCGGCTACTGGATGTCAAACATTTGGTAATTTTGACTCGCAGTCTTCAGAGGAAGCCCGTTACATTTTTCCATTAGCAGCAAGGGATCTATTATATGCACTTTCACACATGGGCACTCATGATCAATCCAAAAATGGGCCCACCGAGGAGGTTCGGTCCAGCGACGAAATCATTTCAAAGTCCCCGAGTAGACAACCTTCTTGACTGTAGGCGAGTATTGCTGTTTAATTTGTGACATATTTTGACTAATGTTTTTACAAATTGCGCATAAAAAATAAAACGTGTGTTATTTCCTAACCAGTTAAAAAAAAGAGTAGAAAACAAAAAACAGCAAAACAACAAGAGAGAGATGTGTGTGTGTGTGTGTGTGTGTGTGTGTGTGTGTGTGTGTGTGTGTGTGTGTTTAATTAATTACTTGTTCATGTAACAGACGACTTTTGGGGGCTTATTTGAGATATTAGGTCACACTTAGTACATGTCTTTTTATGATTGGTAATCTTTGTATGACTGTGTGTTCATATGCCACTGTATTTCATTTTAATTTATTTGTATGTATATTGTGAAAGTTCAAAGGTCAGTAGGCCTATTGTAATAAACTGTATATAATACATACACTAGATAGAAAATCATCTGTTAAAAATAAATGTTTTACAACAGTAATGCTTGGCTGCATTTTACTTCAAAAATGAAAATGACATAATTGTTTTGAAATAAAACGTTACGTAATTCTTGACAAACACTCCCTCTTCATAACGTTTTTCAACACATCTTATGATGCTCTCTCTCCCATTAGAACATAATTGTTTTGAAATAAAACGTTACGTAATTCTTGACAAACACTCCCTCTTCATAACGTTTTTCAACACATCTTATGATGCCCTCTCTCCCATTAGAACATAATTGTTTTGAAATAAAACGTTACGTAATTCTTGACAAACACTCCCTCTTCATAACGTTTTTCAACACATCTTATGATGCCCTCTCTCCCATTAGAACATTAAGTAATTTAAATCGAGAAGCATAATGACTTATACAATATTAATAACACTTTCTGTTAAAAAGTAAGAAGAATTTGATAATGTTGAGCATGGAGTCTTTGTTTAAATCTAAACTGAATGTTTTATTTATTTGCATAGAGCGGACGGGACGTAGCCCAGTTGTAAAGCATTTGCACTATCAGCAATCGCTCTAGGATTGATCGCTGTCTGTGGACCGTGTGAGTATTTGTCATTCCAACCAGTGCTAATAGGAAAATGTAACGGGTTTCCTCTCTAAGACTATATGTCAAAATTACCAAATGTTTGACATCCAAAAGCTGATGATTACTAAATCAATGATCTGGTGGTGTAGTTAAACAAAACAAACTTTTTAATGTTTTATTTTCATACAGATAGAAAGACAGACATTGATGAGACAGACATTGATGAGACAGACATGCATAGAAAGTCAGATATAAATATGTGTTGTAAATAATATGTATTCCTTCTATAACTACACGACTGTGTACGTATTCCGTTCCTACGTCTATGTTCTATGGACTCTTGGAATGATATACACACGCTGAACAAACCGTTCATATAGTTCATACAGCAGTATCATATACGGGTACCCTTACTGTCCCTTCTGGTACTCTGTTTATTGCAGACTGTAGACTGTAGAGAGCAAACAGCATAGGAATACTTATTCCAATGAACTCTGTCCTCTGCTAGTTTTGATTTAGTAAACTAATCTGGGAGTGGCAGTCTTCTTTGCGGCGGTCAAAACGAGGTATTGCACAGTAACAGATTTCTTTGGGAGTAGCTGTTTTATAGACGAGGCACTAGATAGAGATTCATGGAATCAACTACTATTTTGCCAAATACCCGCTGGACTCTACATTGTGCAGAGATATGGTCTTTACCACAGATAACGGTTTTGTCGTCTAGATAACACCTCGTCTGGAATCGACCCCCCTCGGCGGGACCATTTGGGTATTTCTCGCTCCAACCAGTGCACCACGATTTGTATGTCAAAGGCTGTGGTATATGCTATCCTGTCTGAGGGATGGTGCATATAAAATATCCCTTGCTACAAATGGCAAAATGTAGCGGATTTCTAAGACTATGTGTCAAAATTACCAAATGTTTGACATCCAATAGCCGATGATTAATAAATCAATGTGCTCTAGTGGTGGCATTAAACAAAACAAATTCTTAACTTTTAACTTTCTAAATGATACAAGTTTGAGAAAAAAGGAGACTCTTATATGAAATGTTCTTAAAGGGACATTCCTGAGTTTCCTACATTTAAGATGTTTCCGACTAGTAAAATATTTCTACGATTACACTTACATATTAAATATATTTTCTTGTGTAGAATATCAGTGTCTGTATATTCAATGTGTTTCTGGTCGTCTTAATATTTGTAAGAAGCTCAAACTGGATTTTGTTTTCAAATAATTTCGTACGTACGAAAAAATATATTTTAGGAAATAAAATGAAATTTAACCTAGTATAAATATTAGAACGATCAGAAACACGTTTAATATACAGCCACTAATATATTATGCAGAAAAATATATTTGATATGTAATTACAATCGTTAAAAAGTCTTTGTTACTCGATAACATCTTAAAAATTGCAGCAAACTCAGGAATGTCCCTTTAATAACACTACCTTATCTGGCATTTATTATCCAGTGACGCTTTCTTTCAGTTCATTCATTCATTCATCCACCACAACTGTTACAGGGTTTTGCTATAAAAATTCTTTCCATGAGCCGAGAATCTTTGTGTTCTAGCAACGCCATCACTGACCACATAATTCCCGATATTCGCGCCAGACGTTATTAAAAGTATTATACAAACTACACAACGCAAATGACAGGAATATTAAGTATCCAAGATACTAGTTAAACGCTCAATGAATGCAGTTGTTACATACCTGGGCCAATATTTTCGAAGCTGTCTTAGCGCTGCGATATCGTAAATGCATCGCAGGCCATGACGTGTGTCGAAGTGACGTCATACCTTACGACCGTTTTACGATATCGTAGAACTAAGATAGCTTTGAAAATCTGTAGCCAGGCAAGATATTTTCAAAGCTACATATCTTAGCGCTACTATATCGTAAAACTATCGTAGGCTGTGACGTCACCACGGCACACGCCATAGTGACGTCATAGCTTACGATGGTTTTACGACATCGTAGCGCTAAGATAGATTCAAAAATCTGTAGCCTGGTTCGAATGTTCTGTTGTTATAAATGAATGGATGCAGTTGTACCTGGTGTGTATGTTCTATTGTACACAAGCGGGTGTATCACTTTGTGTGGCTCGTTGTGGGAAATGCATATTATATAAACATACCTTGCTGCTTTATCGGTAAGAAGAACCTATGTAGCGGCAACGGGTTTCTTCTCTGACTTGTTCTCAACCAAATGTCGAAATAACTATATGTTAGACACCAAAATAGTTGCAGTTTTAAAATGTGCTGAGGTGTCTTTAAAGATATATTCCTTTCTTTCCCGTGGCCCAAACTAGATCTGAAGTTTACTGTTACAGTACGACGCTGCTGTTATTGTCCGTCTTGATGCTTTTAAGTAGTTTAATATGTCTCTGTTTTGTCATCAAAAGGAAAAGAATGTTTGTTAAATGTCAACTCAGTAAATTATTAATCACGGGATGAAAGAACAATAACCCAGTCCTAAGGTCAACGTGGCTCAGCAGAGGGCGCTGCCACTGAGCTATTGTTGGGACGGGTGTGAGGATGGAGGTAAAATGTTATTGTCTTTGGTTCATTTATTGGATTACATTTTTTGTTACCAGCTTCGTACACTTTCATTCTAAAAATCCCTATTGGTGTAAAAAACAACAACAAGAAATCTTCAATTGGATTATCTTTAAATAATAATTTTCAAAAAGTAAATGTTCCGCAGAATACTTTTTTCTTTTTACGTGAATATATATACATGTATATAATTTATTATTGATAATTGTAACGTCATATTTTTTTTATTTGAATGACAAATGCACCTTCCACTATCGGTAATTATAACTCCATAGTTTTTGTTAAAATATTTGAATGTCAAAGGTACTCCAGGGACTAAAATACATTCAGCCAATAAAGTGCTATTTCAGATAGCTACTTATTTTAGTTCAAAGACAAAGACAAACCTACAAACAGACTGGAAATCACGTGAACAATGAGATGGATTCTGAATTGGGAAAGGTTAACCATACATACCTTTGTACTTAGACCAAGTAACAATGCACGAGTGACCACACTTAGAACAGACAACAGCTGTTAGTAGGAATACCTTTGAATTGTTTAAATTATATAGATTATTAGCAAATTTTCTTGCCTATTTTAAAATGAGCATGAATGTTTGGTGGTTCGACTTTGTGAATGATAATATTTTATGTAAGGCATTCATAAAATAATGAGTAGCATAACACAATAAACTAGTTTTGAAATGAAGATCTACGGTATTTGAAACAATTCATGAGTTAAGTAACACAGCAGTCTTTTTAAAAGCAAAACCAAAAACTAACAAAGAACAAAAATCACACATTAATTCTTATTTACAGTAAGATATCGGTAAAGATAAACTATTCCTTACAGCGACAACACAAATTAAAAATCACTATTCTCAACATAACACAAACGAAATACCTTTTTTGGTAGTTTTGCCTTCCTTTGATAAGATTCCAGAAAGTAAACGTTTAAAGAAGGCAGAAAACAACGGCTGAGAGTCTTGGTTCGGGCAGGACGTCAGGGATGTAGAATCGGCTGGCCAGAGGGAGGATGTCTTCTGTAGTGTTGTCTTGTTCCGAAAGGGTTCGTCTGGCGACTCCAACTCTTACAGATCGAGCTTTATTCTCGTTGACGCCCACAATGCGCTGTCCGCCTCCCGGATTAGTCCCAATAGGATGAAAATTGATTCTTTTCCACTTTCTTTACTTGTTCTTTTGGCCCGCGCTCACATTCAGACCAGTAGCAGAAAAGGCCAAACTCTTCAAACCGAGCACTTCTAAAGTATTACTTTAGTTTCCGTTCATGTTCGGAAAGACACGGACTAATACAATATTGGGAAATTTTTATTGACTGTAGAACAATCAAGGCTGTAGCTTATGGTTATGCGAGTTACGCGACGCCTTTGCATGCTGGGAATCGTTGGGAATGGTAAAAATAAAGAGATGATTGTTAATGAAGTCTTACTCTCCAATTTACAGTGTCTATTGAAGTCTAGCACTACTCTCACTTTGCAGTACCTAATCGGAGTTCAATTAATGATTGATTAAATATATGACCATTATAGAATATTAACTGGGAATGATACCCGAAAGCATGCGTTTCCAAAAAAGTGTAAATGAAATTGCAATGTTAGATAATCAGGGCAGATAGTGCTATATTGTGTTAACGCCATATTAATATCATTGGTTTAATGTCTTTGAACGGGGTGTGAATGATAAACTAAATGACTATATAGTATTAACACCCAATAGCCGATGTGTATTTTTGTGCGGGGATGTCGTTAAACATTCATTCATATAGTATTAACAAAAGTCTAGCACCCCATGTTCATAGAACTGGTTCAATGTTTTTGAAAGAAAGAAAGAAATGTTTTATTTAACGACGCACTCATCACATTTTATTTACGGTTATATGGCGTCAGACTTATGGTTAAGGACCACACAGATTTTGAGAGGAAACCCGCTGTCGCCACTACATGGGCTACTCTTTCCGATCAGCAGCAAGGGATCTTTTATTTGCGCTTCCCACAGGCAGGATAGCACAAACCATGGCCTTTGTTGAACCAGTTATGGATCACTGGTCGGTGCCAGTGGTTTACACCTACCCATTGAGCCTTGCGGAGCACTCACTCAGGGTTTAGAGTCGGTATCTGGATTAAAAATCCCATGCCTCGACTGGGATCCGAACCCAGTACCTACCAGCCTGTAGACCGATGGCTTAACCACGACGCCACCGAGGCCGGTCAATGTCTTTGAAGGGGAGCAGGCTGAATGATACAATAAACACGTGCTAATTATCAAGTGTTACTGAAGTTTGTTACGTGGAAAATTCTAAATATCGTAACTACTAAATATTGATATTTTTCAATCGATTTATACGAAAATAAATTCGTCGTTGTCAAATGTTTGTCAGTAGTTACTGACAAAAACATCACGGGGTATTTGTGATTAAATATTTACAATTAGTTCGACACATTCACACGTATTTATCAAATAACAATTAGCATTTGCTTAATTGAACTTTATAAAAAAAATAACAAGAATGAATTAATAATAACGATATCCTAGAATACAATATTTCCGTGTGCTACTTGACTTGTGCAAATACATTATGTACATTTGGTTGCCGATAACGTTAGCACATTAGAATGAATAGTTATAATAATCATGTTAATATAAAATATGCATATGAAAAAAGAGGTTTAACATGTATCAAACATATTGGAATGAGTGTTATATTAAGCATGTTAAAATAAAATATGCTTATGGGGACAAAAGGTTTACGGTGAGCAAGCACATTGGACTGAGTATTATAATAAACATGTTAATGTTAAATATTCTTATGGAATGATTGTTATAATAAACATGTTAATATTAAATGTCTTTATTGTGTAAAAAAGGTTTACATTTATAAAGCACATTGAAATGATTGTTAATTTGAAATATCTTTACGGAGAAAAGGGTTTACATGTATCAAGGCCATTGGAATGAGTGATATACTCGTAATAAACGTAGTTATGGCACTAAAAGTTTACATTTATTAAGCACATTGAAATCAGTATTATAATTAACGTCTTAATACAAAATGTATGTGTCATAATTGTTATCTGGCTAAAGTTAAACGGTCTCAAACTCTGTTACAGTTTCCAGTCAGTAAGTGAATTATACCATGGACAATGATTTTAGTGACCACAAAACGTGAATGGTTAAAGGTCTTATTAAAGAATTATTTATGAGACACTTAGTATTTGTGTCAGTGAAAGATGATGCACAGTGATGTCACAATTAGAACGCATGTTATCTGATGGACTACAACAATAATCTTCGCCAAGCTAGGTGCAAATCAGATCTCGAATTATTGAATTAGTCCCCTACCGGTCAACCCGGACGGTACTATAGGTTTCATCTCCCCCCGTCTGTCTGTCTGTTTTACCATGCACTGATACAGATCAAAGCAAATAAAGAACTTGAACTTGAACAGCGTGCACGATTTGTGCGTGCATCACTGGCCATAATGTACTCAGAACGAGATAACATAATAATTATAACACTAGTAAACACTCACCAAAATAATTCTACTGGCCCTTAATATTTTTATTATTGTGTTGGGGGATTGCTTCTTTCTTAAAAAATTATTCATAAATATTCATGGTTCATTTCAGATCTTTTTTTTTTTTTTTCTTCTTTTTTTTTCTGGCCCTTAATTAATTTTGTGGAGTATGCGCTTCTTTTGTCCAACAAGAATGGAAACGAACCCAATGGGTCCAGTGACCGGGGTCGAGCTTGGGACAAGTCTCTGCTGAGGAAAACGTTGAACCTGGTCTGCATAATTAAAACCAAATGAAGCTAATTTCGTATGTCGTCAAGATTACAAGTAACAAGACAGAAAATCTGTAAAATGTGCTACATTAGCATCTCGTTACGAAATGATAAACCAAAGTATTGAATATTTCATTTTCAAACAACACAAATGGAATTAAATTTAAGATCACAATGGCGACATGTGACAAAATGTCTAGTTAATGTCTATTTTTGTTAACCAGCTGTAGGTTTTCCAATTTCGACTCACTGTTACTAATCTGTGTGTAGGCCTACTTGGCTGTTTTTTCAAAATACTCCCTCTATATTTCAAAACAATACTACACCGTCTCACTCTTATTAAAACATTCCCTGTTTGATAACCTGATTTGCGTTCCACCCTCTGGCAGATATTATGGGCGTGTTTAGGAGACTGAGCGCTCGCAAACTAGTTGACTGAAGCCATCATTATCTATCATATCGCACATATCTATGGTTAGGCCCAAAAACCAGTCTAGCAAGCGACCGTGATCTGTCGGCCTCCTGAATATGCATCAGGTATGCATAATTAAACACGTGCTGCCGTCGTAATTCTCGTATCACACGATAAGGGTGTATACTACCAAATCAAATCCCATAGACGACAATAGTAACACATGTGGCTAAAACTCCTACCTGCAACGTATCAACCGACATAAACGCCACGGATATAAATACTACCACCTCTCACACTTAAAGTGAATCAGAAAAAATTGGGGGTCAAGCTGCTCGTTTCTGAGATAACGGGTAGCGTCTATGACTACCCTAGTTCCGCACAAAATTCGAGTACTTTTTTTTACAGGTACCCCATACATGTTTCAAGGACAAGGCTACTTGACACATTGGTACTAGATGAAATAAAATTGCATTTTTTTTACCCAGATGAAACTATTATTTTTTACAACCAACACACTCACATTTATAACCAATCACAGGACTTGTGGTGTTCACTTCTCTATCAAAAGTTGGGTGCACCTCGAACTTTGACCCAGCCGGAAGTTATTTGGTTTAGTACTACCATCAGGGTCATTGTCATATTTGCAAAACAAGGTACCATTCTGTAAAGAACCCTGCTTTCGTAACGCAGTAAGCTGTACGGAATGGAACTTTGGTTGGCGAAGATGAGTTATTGTATATTACTTTTAGTGTAAATCTGAATGACAAAATCATTAATAGTACAACTCGTATATCTGCACAATGCAGAGTCTAAAAGATGTCTAACAACATGTCGTTCGCATGAATTACCGATGCTGAACTTGTTATTTTGTGTTATTTTTATACACACCTCCGCTCTGCACAATCCAAGCATTATCCAACTTATGGTCCTGCTTTGATATTACTTATATGTACGCGTTAAAAAATTTTTTTATTAGATCTCGTCCAAATATATCGTACCTTTTTCTGCTTGTTCTGAATCGTTTTTCTAAAGAACTGACTGTATATTTGGTATTTCTTGAAAAAAAGACCTGACTACAATCTAACTGTAGACCCTTGAATCGTCAACTTCGCCTGTTCCAATTGCTAATGACGTCACCTTTAATGACGCCGTTAGCTTTCCGGATGTTATTGTCTATTTGATCCCGGAAAAATAATGTAATTAACCAATCACAATGCAGAACACACTCGCCGTCAGTTTACAATTAAAATTTAACGTTATATTTCAAACCAAAAATGTATATTTATTGACCGTACATTCACAAAGTAGCAAACATCGAACAACTGACACAAAATATACATTGAACTATACTGAAAACGCACCATCCAATTTCCATTTCTTTTACTATCGCATTCGTGAGATTCATAACCCTAGCCCTTGTATATCATTTTAGTATCATTTATTGCCTACCAGAATACACCCATTTAAACAAATACCAGATAAATATATAGTTTTATTCTTCTCTTATCGTTTTTGCAATTACAAATCTGAATGGTGCCTTTTTAATAAAAGGAAGGAAACGTTTTATTTAAAGTCGCACTCAACACATTTTATTTACGGTTATATGGCGTCAGACATATGATTACGGACCACGCATGTATCGAGAGAGGAAACCCGCTGTCGCCACTTCATGGGCTACTCTTTTCGATTAGCAGCAAGGGATCTTTTAATTGCACCATCCCACAGACAGGATAGTACATACCACGGCCTTTGTTACACCAGTTGAGGAGCACTGGCTGGAACGAGAATGTTTTTAATAAAGTTCAGTTTACTACATACAAATATTTGCATATATCTTATTTAATTCTTAGATGGCATCTTAGCATAATATCTCAACCACAAATTGTGTATTTATCTGTACGTTTAATAAGTATCAAACATCGAGCAATTGTTATAAAATATACTACCTATTTATATATCTTTAATTCATGGATGGCATTTTCTTTGAAAATGTTCTTTTAAAGGGACATTCCCGAGTGTGCTGCACTGTAA
Source organism: Gigantopelta aegis (assembly GCF_016097555.1). Lineage (NCBI taxonomy): Eukaryota > Metazoa > Mollusca > Gastropoda > Neomphalida > Peltospiridae > Gigantopelta > Gigantopelta aegis. Next base: position 50,282,504 of record NC_054707.1, on the reverse strand, counting down.
GATGTTTCCGACTAATAAAATATTTCTACGATTAAACTTACATATTAAATATATTTTCTTGTTTTGAATATCAGTATCTGTATATTCAATGTGTTTCTGGTCGTCTTAATATTTGTAAGAAGCCCAAACTGGATTTTGTCTTCAAATAATTTCGTACGTACGAAAAAAATCTTGTTTAGGAAATAAAATGACATTTAACCTAGTACAAATATTAGAACGATCAGAAACACGTTTAATATACAGCCACTAATATTTTAAGCAGAAAATAAAATATTTGATATGTAATTACAGTCGTCAAAACGTCTCCGTTAGTCGATAATATCTTAAAAATTGCAGCATACTCAGGAATGTCCCTTTAAGACATTGGTACTAAAATAGTGAATCTTCTTTCCTGACACAACAGCCTGGCCAGTGCTCGTAGACCTTCATTGATATTTAGTGTTGTGCTTCTAGTCTCAGCTATCTGGACTATAAGTCCAAGACAGGTTAGTGTGTTTGTGTGTGTGTGTGTGTGTGAGAGAGAGAGAGAGAGAGAGAGAGAGAGAGAGAGAGAGAGAGAGAGAGAGAGAGAGAGAGAGAGAGAGAGTGAGAGAGTCATTAAAATCGATCTGGGTACGAGCCGGTACCGGGATGCGAACCCAGTACCTACCAGCCTTACGTCGGATGACTTATCAAGTATACCACCGAGACCGGTTATTCACAGACAACGCGTTCTCCATACCCAGAGCAATTTATTATCTTCCCAGTGTTCGCCAATTAACGATACGTACGGGCTACCGACTGTTTACACTGGCTGGCGAACCGCTGTTTGTTTAGCGAAACCTTTGCGTCACATGGGAGAAATGTCACGATAGCTACCCTTATTGCATTGCATACAGGAATATAGATCAAAGGTAAAAATGTAACATTATTTTACTCATTCTGTGCAGAAAAGAACACCGCCTTGGGCGATTCAGCGTAACACAATAGACAGCCTCAATGTATGTTTGGTTTAGACGTGCGTGGAACAAGGATATAATAATAACTGTCGACTTTCTAAACAAACGTTTGAGAAAATAATTTAACCCAACTGAATAAATAATCACTATAGCCCTGTTCAATTGTTTAGACCCTAAGTTTTTTTGCAAATGTTACGTTTAATTCCTATTCAGTCCTTTCAATAGATTTGGGTAAAATAGAAATAAGTCAACTTCGTACATTTTAGATGGTGAATTGTATATAAAACCTGTCGAGATTTGGATTTGTTTTTATGTAAATGTAAAGGAAACAAGGATTGAAGGTCGGATTTTTTAGGGGTGGGTTTTTTTTTTTTTTTTTTTTTGGGGGGGGGGGTGGAGGAGGAGGTATTTTTGTTGGAGGTTTGGTTGTTTGTTTGGGGTTATTTTATTTTTTTATTTTTATTTTTATTTTATTTTTTTTGGGGGGGAGGCTAGTGGTTTGTTTTGTGTTTTTGTTTTTGTTGGTTTTTGTTGGTGGTGATGGGAGTTAAATGATAATTAATTTGACATCATAATAGATTCTCCATGGGATACACTGTAATGTTTGTTTATAATAACAAGGTGTCACTAATAAGTGTAAAAATCCGTATTTTAGTGTATATTAAAGGGACATTCCTGAGTGTGCTGCATTGTAAGATGTTTCCGACTAATAAAATATTTCTACGATTAAACTTACATATTAAATATATTTTCTTGTTTAGAATATCAGTGTCTGTATATTCAACGTGTTTCTGGTCATCTTAATATTTGAAATTTAACCTAATACAAATATTAGAACGATTAGAAACACGTTTAATATACAGCCACTAATATTTTATTCAGAAAAATATATTTGATATGTAATTACAGTAGTCAAAAAATCTCTGTTAGCCCATAACATCTTCAAAATTGCAGCAAACTCAGGAATGTCCCTTTAAAATGTAATGTATATGCATGTATATTTAGCTCATGCGCGTTTGTTTCCATTGAGCATACACAACACCCTCTACAGCTTATTCGTACATGACTCCTGACGATTTATTCTTCCTTATTAGGGGTGTGCAGAATTGCCGATATACCAATATATTGTGATTCAAAAGGTAAATAACAAATTTACAATACACCCCACCTGTATCGATGCACTCGGTAATTTCCGTATTGTGAGATCGCTGGGAGCCGTAAACACCAGTCTCTTTGCTTCGATTTTCTCATCTTACATTTTATAGTCATAACAATTATAATATTATGGTCGATATATTTCGAAGTTTAAATAATAAACTTTAACCTACCTATATCAAATATTTTCTTAAATTATAAACCGTGCTCAAAATACTGCTATAGAGAATAACTGATTACTGACGATATTAGCTATATCTTGCGAAGGTTCGAATGGCATTCGCTATTCTACCTAAGCAGGATAAAGCTGATATCTTAAGACAGTAACCAAACGAAAACTCAATGGAATGAACCGATATATTTACCGTTTTCGAGAGTAGTATGTCCACACGTGTTGAATACCGTATCGCCTAGAATATCTATACATCAAAACAAATAGTTCTTAAATAACAACAATTGTTTTCTTATATTTTAAGTTAAATATTGTCTTCAAAATTGTTTTAAAAATCAAAACAATCAATAAGAAACAAAAGATTAAGTAACTTTGAACAATATAACATTCATTTGTTGATTATAACTATATCATAGCTATGTTTTTGGTCAGTAGCCGCAAATATAAACATTTATCTAGTCGTCATATCTTGACAATGTACATAATGATTGCTGTATATATTATGATACATACCGTGACACAGGGTAACCATACAAACATTCTCATAATATGCATCTCATTTCTTTAAATAATCACTAGCATATACGTTTCATTCGTGTGTACAACACAAACACCGACCGGCGGAGCTGTGGACATCCAGGTTTAGTGCTTTAAATATTTTCTAGATGATTTATGTGTCATTACACGTGTGGATATTACATAGAGAATAATGCATGAGTGGCCGTTAGATACCATTTATCTCACAACGAGTTGTTTATAAAAAGTATCTAACGAGCGAAAGCGAGTTTGATACGTTTTTAAACAACGAGTTGTGAGATAAATGGTATCTAACGGACACGAATGTATTATTCTATTTCTTACATATCCTCAAAAACCATGTTTTAAGCAAATTTTAACATATTTTTCGACTAAACGTTATTTACAGTCGTTGCAGTCGTAGCTATCTTATGCGACACAGACACATGGTTGTCAGGATAACTATACGTCACAGTGTAATCTATTTTCACCGTGTTGTATTTTATTGGATGCATGGCACTTGTCAGGGGATCCTATAATACCCGTAACTGAATGAACACGATTATCCAAATATCTCTCCCAACTGTATATCTATTAGATCTCTCTGTAACGGGCAGTTCAACTCGCGTGGCTCGTCTAGGTATGGTCAGAGATAAGATCTTATATAAAGTATATATTATTATAGCACGTTTAGTTCACTAGAAAACACAACAAAAACACAATACACTTTGGAATCTGTATTAACCTACGCTGACAAATGTACTGCCGCAGTAGTTAATTAACAACAACAAATAATAACAACAATCTAGGATGACTGGTTAGGCTTTATATATATTAGACAGTGAGCCTACAGTTTACTGCGTCAGATTACCGGCAGCACCGTCTAAATAATATTGGTATAATACAGTATTAAAATATTTAAAGTCACATCAATCACATCAAGGTTATACACAAAGCCGAAAAATATATTTACCACGCCCGGACTGAACTTATATATTTCGTTCAGTGGACGACGTCCGTTTCCCCTGCAGCCTTCCTATGTTTCTCCCCGATATATCTAAAACCCTAGCTATTTATCATAAAACACGAATATCGCCTGGGGTTACAACGCGGTCCTCTCCCTATCAAGTGATATTTCTACAGCGACCAATCCGGCATATTTTTCTTAGATCGCCAGACTTGCTGACGCCTAGTCCGCCCGCAATACCCCGAACGTACCGAACTAGTGGAGGTATTACGTAACTACTGGCCACATGGCCTCCGCAACTGGTTTGGGTGTGTGTATTAGAAAGAGCTCGACGACCGTCGCGCAGAGGTATTACGTAACAAAGTGCCCATCTGGTTTAAGTGCATATTGGAACTGCACACGGCCCTCTAAAACAATTAATATCGCCACAGGCGAAAACAAAATTAAGAGCATGTTCTGTCACAGCACTGGTGACCTGGTCATCACCTAGGAGCAGCCAGCTGTATGTTTTGAAATTGTTAACGCACGTACATGTGTAAACAACCTATGTGTTATCAAAAATAACGCATGATGTTTTCACCAACGGGTGTAATAAAGCTTATTATGACCATCTTCAATATGGAATTAAATTGTAATACATATTAGTAAGTAAATACCGTATTTTGTTTTTAAAAATTATTGGAAACAAACGAAGATAAAATTTCACAGGTAATAATACTCATCAAAACAGCGAGAAAACAGTGTTTTTCCATTATAATTTATTTCCAATTTAAAAAAAAAAAAAAAATTATGTGTTTTCTGCCTAGTACAGGAAGTATATTACACTGCTTACAAATTACGATTTCCCCAAAATCGCTTACAATATGTTTTATAGCTCGAGATATTAAAGGGACATTCCTGAGTTTGCTGCAATGTTTAAGATGTTATTGACTAAAAGAGACTTTTTTAACGATTGTAATTAAATATCAAATATATTTTTCATGTTTCTGATCGTTCTAATATTTGTACTGGGTTAAATTTTGTTTTATTTCCGAAAATATATTTTTTTTCGTACATACGAAATTATTTGAAGACGAAATCCAGTTTGGGCTGCTTACAAATATTAAGACGACCAGAAACACATTAGATATACAGACACTGATTTTCTAAACAAGAAAATATATTTAATATGTAAGTTTAATCGTAGAAATATTTTATTAGTCGGAAAGGTCTTACAATGCAACAAACTCAGGAATGTCCCTTTAATACGTTGTATAAAATTAGAAGTGGATTTAAAAAGAATTAGTCATAAGGTGAAGAAAAGTACTTGTTTTTGTAAAAAAAATAAATAATAATAATAATAAATAAAACAAAAAATGATTACATTGGAAACATGACAGGTACACCATTAGGATTCATTTATAAAGTGAACATCGATTACTGGATATCCAACAGTGAACAGATCGACTTCTCAATACGAATATCGGGTATTCAATTGATCCAAGGTGAAAAATGGCGTGCAGAATGGTAATACAACTATTTTTTCAAAAAACAATTTTGGCATCTTTAGATATATTATATTTTACCTACGGCAATATCCTTTGCGTCTTTATGAGCAGTTCAGTACGGTTTTAAAGAGAATGTGGATGTTTGTGCACTGCTGGGGGACATTCTACCGCACTTATGGCTGCCACCGACGTCTAAAATGTCTAACCGAGAAAAAGAAACTTCTGGGACCAATTTTAAAACGTCGTCGCAATGTTCTTTATTTAAAAACTGTTAGATACGAAGACGTTATTTGTGGCTCACGGATACACATAGCTGAACGGACCACGAATCCTCCCCACCGAGATTCGCTCGCCAGTAATATAATATTTGATGATCGTAAGAAGTGCAGAGCATACAGTGACGTGTTTGCTGATGACGCTAATTGACTGGAGAGGATCACGCGAACATTGACACAGCAGTGAAAATCTCCAATCTGTAATGGACGCTTAGTTCTTACGAGTTTCCATTTAAAACATTTCATCGGCATATTCTCCATGCTGCATTGTCACTTACACAAGTCAATGGCCACCCAATTGAGATTTGTACTAGCGAGGAAATACATTAGTTACAGTGTTTGCTTGAGAAATGAGGCCACTCTTGAAAAGAAACCAGATGAAGAGTTCAACATCTCGAATACCGATATTCAATTTAGATGAATATTTACCATAAGACTGTCGGTTTTTATTTGTTTCTTCGAGAAATGGTGTCATCTAATTGGTGTACCAATAACAACTTAGACAATACCACAGATATCCCCAAACAGAAACCCATAATACAAATACTATCGTTACATATATAAAGATATTAGTAGTAGTAGTAGTAGTAGTAGTAGTAGTAGTAGTAGTAGTAGTATATTACGTTACTATAATATATCTGACGTTATTGTTTGGGGATGCCTGTGGACAATACCACCTCGAGGAAACAGATCTCACAGAATTGTTTAAAATCCATATGGGAAATATGAAAAATATCAGTTGGAATCACAGTCTTGGACCGATACCGGATATTTTTACTGTAATAGCGATCCATTTTCTACATATCGTTACCACGACTCAACTATGGTAGTAAAATTGTTTCAACATGTATATTAAAGTTATAAAATTAACCAATTACATACCTAACTAAGAGTTTCGGGTAATTTTGCTACTACTACTACTACTAATAATAATAATACATGCACAAAAAATACTCCCAAAAAGACACGAAATAAAAACTTAAATCCAAACCCTCGTCAAGACCGGATCCGATAAATGACCTCAAGATATAATTTAATTTTCATAACAAACAAATGTTAAATTAAATTATTCCATTTCAACTCTAAAAAAAAAAAAGCATTGAACAAATCTCTTGGTATTTGATTTGTAGGATTAATTGCATGCAACTGTCGAACATTATGACATGCTATCCAGATAATTAGTCCAGCTAAACGAGAAGGTTTACAACGAGATGACATGCTCGACGGTGTTTTAGTAGTAGTGGGATGACGATCGGTAACAGAGCGCCTTGAACAGATGCAACAGGTCGTAGGATCCATCACACTCGATAGATTCGTAACACCCCACCCCAAACCCTACTATGTTACAGCAGTCGTGGAGCATTAATTGGTGATGTTGGTTTCTCAGTCGCCCATCATAGTACATGTACTACCGAGTTCAACGTAGGTTATCTTCAACAATCACAAAAAAGTGGTATTATAACATGGTATAGCTTTAGTCAATGAACACAATGTTAGGGCCATACTTGGAAGGTGAGGGGACAGGGGCAGTAAAATGATGAGGCGACATTTAACCAACGTATTCTCTAGTTGGACAAAAAGGTCACTATAAAACGAAAAAGGCAAGGGGTGACCCTGGCTATAATACCCTCGGTTACCTTTAGTGAAACTGGATTTGCGCCCCTGTGTCTATGACGCATCCAGCTACTGGTGTTATTATGTTGTTGACTTTGTATATTACGACTTTCACGTTACGATAATGAGTTGTAGATGGCAAGTCATCAATATGTATCACCGCTGTCGTACTGGCCGATATAAACCAACACTGATAACGCGGGGGCGGCTTGCCCTCCTCATACACTTGTGTTCCTAATAAAGATTACTCTTGGCGTATCAAAGACTCGATCAATGGCGATTTCACTCAAATAACTGTCAGAAATTATTTGCCTTGACTTTTCTTTAACCAATTCGATAATGTTACAAGGGTCGTTCTTAGCGGAGGAGGACAGGGGAGGGGAAGGAGAAGCAAGAGGCTAGCTTAAAATTGCAGACTCTAGTCTCTACCCGTAAAAATGGACACTAAGTTTTATTAATCTACAAACCTGTAACTCATTTGGATAAAGTTACAACAGAGTGAAACAAGAGTATGTGGCGTTGAAACGGAGAAATACCCTTAAAATGGACTAGAACTCGACTCCATAACCGTTACTTCTCAGAATTACATGTGTTTTTAAAAAGCAGCATTTTGTGATATTAAAAACACCAGGATGACCAGAAACATTGCCGATGTACTAAAAACTGATGATCTAACTTTAAGCTGTACCGGACGCGTCCGGTTAGGATATGGCAATTGAAATCAATGATTTCTAAAATAATCGCTCGCATCGCTTGCGTCCGGTTAGGATACTGCTTTTAGTTGTGAAATGTGTGCCAAATCCATTTGTTTTTCAAAAGCAATACAATATCTTTCAATCAATCAACCTTGATACTTTTTGTGTACAAATTGTTTTATGTCTACTAGAGTTTGCCGCTAGGTGTGGGCTGTTCTAAAACAAAACCACAAAAAAATCACCCACAGACAAATAAAAACAAACAAAACAAAACAAAACAAAATCCAAGCCAAGCCAAGCAGAGCCAAGTCAAGCCAAGGCAAAAACAACAACAAAAACTCTAGCCATTAGAGTTTTATAACTATTTAGTATTTTTAAATAAATAACTGAATTGAATTGGGCAATTTAAGGAATGTTATACAGTTTAAAACTATGTCCTTATATGGATAGTATCTAAGCAGTAGTAATAACTCATTAAAGCAATCAAAGTTTGAAACGCCGTACAACTAAATAAATAAAAAAAACCAAATCAATCAATCCATAAATTAACAAACATTAACAAACAAACAAACGAATCAGTCAATCAATCAATATCGAGGGACAGACAGGCGGATGGATAAAGAGACCGACAGACATGTTTAAAACATAGGTCATTACAAGAACATGTAAGTGATTACGTTACTATTATTATTTATATAATCTAAACAGAAAGCTATATGCACGAACCGTGATATTCAATAGGCTGACAAATACATATATAACCTGTAAATGGCAACCAAAGCAGACGGACAATTCCAGACAATTGCGGATAACCATACAATTATTATGCAAATCCGTAATTATGGAAGCCATTCGTAATACCATATATATATATATATATATATATATATATATATATATATATATATATATATATATATATATATATATATATATATATATACTGATCCGGTAAGGTAACAGAACTAACAGCAATTGTATATGAGCCATTCACAAAATGTAATGGAAAATAATATTACAATAATATCTATGAATTATAGAGGCTTAAATGAGACTCTTAAAAGGAATAAATTATTTTAGTTTTAAACAATAAGATATTTTAAAACTTCAATATACTGTCTTCAGGGTGTACATTTTTACAAAAGATCTATAAGAAATTGTTAAATAGAAAGCTGAAATGTCCCGTAAAGGATCTCCTCGGGAGTGGCCGTCCTCCTACAGACGAGGCACTAGATAAGAGATTCATGGAATCAACCACAATTTTGCGAGATGTCCATTCGACTCTGCATTGTGCAGAGATACGGCGATGATCATGTATTACGGTTTTGTCGTTCAGATTAGATTAACTGTACTGACATAAACTTCATATGGACTTTCATTTTATGTAAATTAAAACTAATCATCGTGTATCAGTTTACGACATTTGTGTTAATGTCGACATACTTGTAGTTGGTAGTAAATTGTAAATCCGAACAGTAGTACAATACTTTGAGACTCAGTTTGAAATGTATTTTAAGAGTTAACTGCCGATTGCTCCTTCCTGTCCTAGGCGAAGGTGCCGGCGTAAGCCAAAACCTGCGCCAACGACAGGTGTGCGCTATAACAGCTTGGTCTGAATGTGCACGTTAAACCCTATGACATGACCTGATTGCACCTTGTCAGTGTCGAGCCGTGGCGTTAAATTGTTTTATTGTCAGGGCTAGTATTGGTAATTATTATATACATATGTCGTTTGTGTGTGTGTGTGTGTGTGTGTGTGTGTGTGTGTGTGTGTGTGTGTGTACGCATATAATTATATTGTTGGATGTGTTTCTATAAAAACAAATCTGTATTCTTGTGTTACTGTATTGTTATCAACAATTTTAAAAAAACAAAAAACAAAAAAACAAAAACATTCCAGACAATTACGGATGTTTTAGTTTTGGAGTCCAGTTGTGTGTGGATCAAGTCTTCTTTGCTGTTACAAAGTTTGCCAGCCAGTGTTGTCCCGCTCGACAATGGATTCGGGTCTATTTACGTTTACGGTGCGGTTTGATCAAATCAGCTGTCAACAGGTGAATTATTCAAGGGTGCGGTGCGTTTGCGGTGAAGCATACGGAACCGCATGCGGCTCTTCTCTAATGGCCTTTGTAGAGCGATATCAGTACGCATGAACGGGATGACTTCTTTCATTATTACGGTGCGTTTGCGGTACTTTTGCTGGACCACATATGCTTATTTTTAATCAGTCTTTGTGGCGATCCGTGCGGATGAACCGTACGGCTTTGCAAATAAAATTGTCATTTAATTCACGTTACCTTCAGTCATGTCTCGAAATGGTGTATCTGTGGAAAATACAGACAAATTTATTGAATTGGTCAGAGAGAACCCATGCATATAGTATATACGATGTCAGGATTGCTGGTTGTTACAATGATCCAAAGACCACATGGTTTTAATACGCCTACATCCTTCAGGTTCAAGCACGTACACCCTGGGCTCTACCTCTGGTGTGACCAGCGACTTGGTCCAGGGTGGAAAATACAAAGATGTGTAGAAAATACAAAATATGTAGGACAGCATAGCCAGGATAGTGGGAATGGAGCACCCTAATATGATAATTACTATTATTTATTATTAAGATTGAAGTCCAACTTTTGTTTTAGCACAACAGACTTTGAAAAAAAGTAAAGTTTGTTTTATTTAACGACGCCGCTAGAGCACATTGATTTTTTATCTTATCATCGGCTATTGGACGTCAAACATATGGTCATTCTGACACTGTTTTTAGAGGAAACCCGCTGTCACCACATAGGCTACTCTTTTTACGACAGGCAGCAAGGGATCTTTTATTTGCGCTTCCCACAGGCAGGATAGCACAAACCATGGCCTTTGTTGAACCAGTTATGGATCACTGGTCGGTGCAAGTGGTTTACACCTACCCATTGAGCCTTGCGGAGCACTCACTCAGGGTTTGGAGTCGGTATCTCGATTAAAAATCCCATGCCTCGACTGGGATCCGAACCCAGTACCTACCAGCCTGTAGACCGATGGTCTGCCACGACGCCACCGAGGCCGGTCAACAGACTTTGAAATGAAATAAAAAAGGTTTTTTCAAAATTTCGAGAAATTTAACTTCTCATCTGACTGGTCATGCAAAAAAGGTGTCTGATAAAGGCATACCCCACTAATGGGATCATTCTAACCGCAGACATACCGCCATCGTAAACGGACCCACAAGTTTAAGTTTGTTTTGTTTAACGACACCTCTAGAGCCCATTGATTTATTAATCATCGGTTATTGGATGTCAACCATTTGGTAATTGTTATATATAATCTTAGAGGGGAAAACATTTTTCCATTAGTAGCAAGGGATCTTTTATATGCACCATCCCACAGACAGGATATCACATACCACGGTCTTTGATATACCAGTCATGGAGTACTGTCTGGAACGAGAAATAACCCAATGGGTCCACTGACAGGGATCGTTCCCAGACTAACCCTGCATCAATCAGGCTAGCGTTTTGCCACTGGGCTAGGATTAGGGCTAGTTTTATCACTCGGATCCACAAACATTCTGCAATTGCAGACGGAGAAATGGAATCCTATCTAAAGAAGGACACACGTTTACGTTCAGGCACACAGCCAGTAAGGCAGGCGGGCAGATAGCCAGCATGATACATATTCCTCAATTTAACCGCTGACAGACATGTAAATTATTAATAAAGAATGATATTTTCTATTACTAAATTCATAGTCCCCACCCCAAGCAATGCAACATATATAAAGTGATTATTTTTATCATGGCAGATTAAAGTAACCGAACTAGAAAGTGTAATGAACCAAGAACGTTCATATTGATTTTTATTAAATTCGAAACTGATATTTTCCTGATACGACTGTAGAAAGATTGAAGGAAATTGGGCAATTGTTTACTCTTCCGAAGAAATTGTTATTTGTTGAACAGAAGTAATCGCTGTCAATGAAGGCTGTTACATCTCTGGGCCTACTACAGTTCAAATAATTATTTTCCAAATTATGTCGAGAATCTGATTGTATTTACCTCGATCGTTAAAATATGAATAGTATTCTATTTATAGGGTAAAAAACAATTGCACTGTACCAGCTGCTCGTACAATACGAAATAAAATCTCATAGGCAACAATGTTATCGTATGTGGTTAAAACACTATACGCAATACATCAAGCACAAATTATGACCCATAAATATTAATACTCCAACCAAGATATAAAGTGAAGAAATGAGAACCTTTGTAAAAAAAAAAAAATAATAATAATAATAATTGTAGTACTTAGTTTTACAAATACCCCAAACATGTTTCAAGCACAAGGCTACTTGACACAGTGGTACTAGAGAAAATAAAATTGTATGCATTTATTGCACACATAAAATCAATTTTGTACACATTTGTTACCAGGTTGTATTGACCGCTCTATGAAAAGTTCGGTGCCCCTCAGGATTTGACCCAGCCGGATGCTATTTGGTTTAGCGCTTCCAGCTAAAATGTGAATCTTAAAAACTTCACCATTTAAACTTTTTTCTTCACCTTTTACAAATTAAGAGAAAATTTGATTGAACGAACAATAATAGCATACAACAGAAATCACATCCCATCAGTTTTCTTCTCATTGTGTTTTGTGTCTATAAAATTATTAATGTTTCCTTCTCAGGTTTTGTGTTTTATGTCTATAAAATTATCAATGTCTTATTTTCATGTTTTGTGTCTACAAAATTACTAATGTCTTCTTCTCATTACGTTTTGTGTCTATAAAATTATCAATGTCTTCTTTTCATGTTTTGTGTCTATAAAACTACCAATGTCTTTGTCTCATGTTTTGTGTTTTGTGTCTATAAAATTATCAATGTCTTCTTCTCATGTTTTGGGTTTATAAAATTATTAATGTTTTCTCACTGTGTTTAGTGGGTTTAAAATTATCAATGTCTTCTTCTCATGTTTTATGTTTTGTGTCTATAAAATTATCAATGTCTTCTTCTCATTACGTTTTGTGTTTTGTGTCTATAAAATTATCAATGTCTTCTGTTCGTGTTTTGTGTTTTGTGTCTAAAAAATTACCAATGTCTTCTTCTCATTACGTTTTGAGTTTTGTCTATAAAATTATCAATGTCTCCTTCTCAGGTTTGTGTTTTGTGTCTATAAAGTTATCAATGTCTTATTCTCATGTTTTGTGTTTTATGTCTATAAAAGTATCAATGTCTTCGTTCATGTTTTGTGTCTATAAAATTATCAATGTCTTCTTAACATTCTGGATCCAATTTGATAGTGTATTTACTGAATTAATTGTACATTGTATTATTAAAAATATGTGTATTTTTATAATAGTTTATTTTCTTTTTTGTTCAGCATATTTACAATGTTTAAACACTTGTTACTACACACATCACAAGTATGATAACTGTTCAAAAGTTGTATTTTATAGATGGAAAATTATACTTTTAACAAATAAATATCTATAGTCCATCCCATCCTTTTTCTTAAATAATTTCAGTTTGGTTTGACATAAGAACAGTAATAGTGTTTTGAAAATAACAAAACAATATTACCTTTCTGTGCAATTTAAAAAAAAACACAATCGGTTCAGAAATAAAGATCTTGTTGTAAATTCCACAGTATGAAAAAAGACATTCCCTGTGGGAAGGACTATAGGCAGCGACAATTTATGTACTACACATGATATCATTACAGATACCACGTGTGTTTACATCTTCCAGGTGTAACATTGCAGTCATATGCATCGATTTCGTGCAGTCTGTTTCAATTGTTTAGGTGTTTAGATGTGATTTTATACCAAACGTTTTAATCTATTAAAAACATTTTTGTATGTTTGATGTCTTATATTTATTTACAGTAACAGCGCATCATAATGCTACTGCAATATTTAGCTTTTATTCCATTGATTGTATTAATCATATTCAATAAACAAAAACATTGTTGGCGATAATTTTGATTAGAACTTTAGTTTATTTGTCGTTGCATTTCTTATCTTTGAAAGTGGTTGGTTTTGTACCTATTGAAACACTGAAATAGACTATTAGCTGATCACATTACAAAATCAACACTTGACAGTTCATATTTACACATTCAAACCAAAGTAGAATAAAATAGCAAATGATGCCCCTTTGTGTTCGTACTATATAAATTTCTATCTGCATGTTGCGTTCGTGAAGATTTCCCCCAGCAAAATTGTAGTAACCTAACATAGCGACGTTTAACTCGCTGGTATAGGAACTGGAATCGATTTTACAAATGGAAATATGCTGTCTGGTGATTTTGACACTGAATATTTCTATTATTACCTCACCTCCCCGGAATCAATCAATATACATATGTCACCTTTAAAGAAATAAAAATTCAATAAATTATTAATGCGTTTCCATTTATAGATGGCGATAATCCACCGATTAAAGCAGAGGCTGAAAAACCGCCAACCTCTGGTATAAATATTATTAAGATTGGGGTTTTAAGCAAAACAAAAATACTGTTAGGAACTTTATTCCATTACACGAATGTATGGCATAATACACCTGGAAATGAATTAAACACCACCTAGTTTTCACTGTGTGGCATATTGTTCGCAAGTACTTGTAACCAGTTCGTGCATACAAAACAGTGAAATTAATGTCCTGTGCATACAGAGGATATTGAAAAATATTGACCACAAGTAACACTGTTGTTACATCAATATTCAGTGTATTTTAGGGGTAAAGACAAAACCGTAAATGTGTATGGAAATGTATGTTAATTAATGATAAAGTTGGAAGACTGGAATCACACTGATGTAATCTAATCATGTCATTTCGGTAAATACCCTGTAGATACAGAATATGTGAACAAAAATATACATCTCAGTATCTGGTTTAAACCTCGTTGGCACGGACAATAACTCCAAAGCGACGTTTTGTTTGCTGTAAAATTTAGGTGGTGAGCAATTTCCAGATGTGTGTATGTATATAGTTTATTTAATCTTCAAACGAAACGCTCTATACTTTAGTTTTTAACACTATGTCAGTTTGCAGCTTATTGTTCTACTACAATCACTACCACCAACACCGCCACCATTATCATCGTCATTATGTTATTACTACCATTAAATAAAATTCATTTATGCTAGGCGGATGAAAGGGTACATACCCCAAGGCGTATTACATATTTACAATTTATTGCACAGATTAATCTACGATGGATCCATTGTTTTTCGTAGCATCAATCATTTTGTAGTGTGAACGACCATCCACGTCGTTCTTCTGAGCAGAACTTGTTGATCTAATAAAATCAATTGACCCTTTTGGCTTTCACGCAAATCACAAATCCATTTGGTATGACCAACATGTACGCCATTATCAACGTAATGCGATAGCTCGTCTGGTGAATTTAGCTTTATTTCGACAAATGTATCCAAATATAGGTGTGCACTATAAAGTATCCTGCCAACAGTTCGTAGATTTGAAAAAGTTTGTAGTTCTGTTTATCGACATCACCAGAGCACATTGATTTAGTAATCATCGATTATTGGTTTTCAAACATTTGGCTACTTGACATTTGATTGAAATAAAGAGGCTATATTGATCCTCCAACTGATAAAGCAGCAAGGGATACTTTATATGCTCTTCCCCATAGACAGAATAATGCATAACATGGCTTTGATGTACCAGTCATGGCGCATTGGTTTTGACAGGACGAAATCCATCATGGACGAGTAATGATGTGACACACTACAGTTCAGACAAGTGCTCTACCACTGAGCTACACCCCACCCCCACCCCACCCCCACCCCCAATAAAAAGTTCATTTTGTTTTATGACACCACTAAAGCACATGATTGATTTATTATTGGCTATTGGGTGTCCAACTGTCGGTGATTTTTGACATATTATAGTCTTAGTTACGAAACCCGCTACATTTTTTCCATTAGTAGCAAGGGATCTTTTATATGCATCATCCCACAGATAGGACAGCACATACTACTACCTTTGATATACCAGTCGCGGTGCACTGGCTGAAACGAGAAATATCCCAATGGGCCCACTGACGGGGATCGATCCTAGACCGACAGTGCATCAGGCGAGGCGAGCGCTTTATCACTGGGCTACATCCCACCCCTCGTAGCTTTGGTGTACGTATAAATAACAAGAACGGAGAGCATCTGAAAAGAGACACTTGCTGGTTTATTAATTTCCATAAATGTTTATTCGTCCGTCGTGCAGTGGGATAATTAGGGAACTTATAGTGGCTTCGGAGGAGGTGGATAACGCCATAACCCTTTTTTTAATTCATATTTCTGTCAAATACTCAGAGTTCTTTACTTTAAATATTCTTCTATGAATATTTTTGTAGGTTAGAGAGGTTCGAGTCTGGTGCGCAACAAAAGTGGCAATCCTCCTACAGACGGAGTTGGAACCACATTATCATGGCCAAGATCAGCTCTCCTCTGTAGACAAATGAAAACACCTTACAATGAGTCATGGCTGTACTACTACGTTTTATTATCCTTCTTCTTCTTCTTCTTCTTCTTCTTCTTCTTCTTCTTCTTCGTGTGTGTGTGTGTTGTTGGGTTTGTTTGTTCGTTTGGGGGGGGGGGGGGTGTTGCTTTTTTTGTTGTTGTGTGTGTGGATTTTTGTGTGTGTTTTTGTTTTACTATGAACTCAGAAATAAATTTTAGGTTCTACAATGTTACAAGATGACGAAGCATTTCAGAATACAACTTGGTGTGTTTGGTAGGACGTTGGTAATATGAAAGTGTGGCTAACCATTAACTCATAGTCCTGGAACGACAGCCCACATAGCTGAGGTATGTCCCAAGAGTAGCGTGCTTGAACCGTAATTCGATAGAAGCACGAAAATAAATATAAATGAACGTTGAGTCTAGCCAACTATTTTTCTTACGTGGGTTTCTCTACCCAGCGTTGATTTCACGTTGGGTGTGTTTGTACACGTTCAACGGAAATATGACGCCCAATAAATAAATATAAAAAACTTCTTTCTGTCATCTTGGACAGGACAGATAATTTCTTGTCGATAATTGACTTGTCCTTGCAGGAGATTTGTTGGCAGATTGCATTAAGAAGGTGCTCACTGAGCCTGCGTCTCTCGTCGCCGATACAATCGAATAAAGTGAACTAATTGCCAATGTTGATTAGCTGTGATTTGAAGAGATTCTTATTCTATTAGCGCCACTCATCAGGATGGGATTCGTAAAGCTATCCAAATTGAATTTACCCCTTTTCCTAAAGTGCTTTTGTTTTATCCAACCTGTCAGCGGTTCGCCTCTTTTTGTTAGGAATCTGTGGCGCAGTTGCATGTTATTAACGAAGACAGATGTCACATCCTCCAGACAGTGTCGGCCTTAGAGGAACGAGGCACTGTCGCGAGTGCGGGGAGAGGAATGTGTTTAACCTAATATTCCTCAACACAAATTTAATAGACCAGACAACGGTTATAAATGTAATGCACACACTATAAAAACATTACATATTCTATTAGTGCCACCCCTATCGCCCCATTCAAATAAAACATCTAGAAAAATTATATAAAACAGTGAATTGAAATGTGTCAAATTGAATGTATCATGAATGTGTTTGTTTACAATCTTTCAGCACATTATTTTGGTCGGTA